>NC_066580.1:121958586-122258586 GCF_024323335.1 Lathyrus oleraceus
TGCATGGTGTACTGAGGCCTGGTTATGATGTAGGTTTGACTATGGTAGAACTTCATGGTTTTGGCAATGCATAGCTTAAAGCACCATGAGGGCAAGATGGATGAGGATGACTTGGGGACTTGAAGATTTATGAAGGATTTTGGTCAAAAGGGGATGACTTAGAAATGGAGGGCAATGAGAATTAGGGTTCAAGATAGGTAGTTGACTTTGGTCAACTATTTGACCTAAAAGTCAACAGTTGACCAAAAGTCAACCCAGGTCAAAATTAGGGTTTTCTTGGTGTAATTTTGTATGGGCTTGAAATGGATGATTGAAATGTAAACTTGATGATTTTGTAATGAGAAATGACTTTTTGAAATGAATTGTAACTTATGTTCCAAGTAATCATGAATTTCTCTCCATAAATTTAATTTAAATTTTTTGAATTTGAATGCTTGAATGTTGTCCTTGAAATGAAATATGAATCATGATATTTGGCCTTGAATCCAATCAAACAAACTAATGGACTTATGCACAAACCAATAAGATCAGTTGAATTCAATCCACCAAGGTTGACCTAATGTAAGTTGTAATCCAAAGCCACACAAATACCCTAATTTAAACCAAGTGATCCATATGTAGAAACACCCAGGAATTAGGGTTTCATGTCTCACTCCATGATCAAGAAAGCCAAGGTGAAGTATAATAAAATGCCCTAGCTTGATCCACAAATGTACCGTGGAAAACCCTAGCTTAGGATTCAACTTCCATTCCATGCTTTGTGTAATAGATATCAAGACTTTTGAATCCATGATTTTGTTTGACAAATGCAGTTATAAATGAATATTTTATTCATATGAAATGAACCATGGGCCAGATGAAATGAGAAAGACGTAGGAAAAATTTAGGAGTATGACAAGTGCAATCGATTGCGGGGGGATTACAATTGATTGTAATGCCTAGAAATGTGATTTTTATGAAGTCAATGGCAAAATGTGTTTTGGTGACAATCGATTGTCATAGTCCAAATGGTGAAAAATTCTGATTTTGTTTTTGTTGCGTTGTTCGATAACTTTTGCTATATTTTTCATTCCGTAGGTCCAATTGAGACATCGTTTGAAGCGTTAGAAAGCTAAAGCAACTTCCTATGAAGTGATAATGTAACTAGAGAATGAATATCTTGTATTAATTCGATTAATTGACGAGGATTATATGTATTGTTGGCATTATGTTAACGATGAATGCTATGATGAGTTTGCTTATACGTTATGAGTATGAATTGATAAAATATACATGTTGAGATGTGTATTATTGAGTTTAAGGTGAGTTGCATATATGTGAGTTAATAATTTATTTGAGTTGAATTATATATTTGCTCGAGTTGTGTTGTTATGCTAAGTATCATGTTGAGTTGTTGTGGTAATCCATAAGAGGGGATTACGCGAGTTTGTCAATGCATGTCTGTTAGGATCAGAAGAGGGGTATTAACACATTGGAATTTTGTTAAAATGTTCATTCATCCATGTTGAGTTGTGTCAAGAGGCAGGTTGCTAGTTCAGAGAGGGGACTAATGGCTTATCCCAAGCTTAGAGAGAGGGGGCTTAGAGCTCAGAGAGGGGGCTCATGGGTTCAGAGAGGGGACTCGGTACCCAAGTGAACCATTATTGAGTTGGTACCACATGCATAGAGTTGAGTTGAGTTTCATTTTAAGTATGAGATGCATAATGAGACAAATGCATATGATATTTGTTGTGTGTAATCAGTGTGTGATTGGTATGTGAATAAGTTGTGATCGATGAGTTAGTGTGAGGATGTAATTGATATCCTATAATTTGAGATTGTGTAGATTATGTTATGCTTTGGTATCCTACCTCGTAGTATATGCCTGTTATTGTTGAATATGATTTATCATCCCTTCTGTTTGAATGTTGTCTTTACATGGCATCGTGCAGATACTCAAGAGTAGAGTCGTTGTTATGAGTGTGAGCTTGTTCTTGGAGATATTTCTTTTAATTTCTTTATTTTAGCTTTGGTTATGCTCTGATATGTAACATTGTGGAGAGATTTCTTTGTTTTATGTTGAGATTTCTGAGAGGCAATGTATGTCTCATACTTTATGTTTGGGTGTGATAAGCATTTGGAAAAGATTTACGAGTCGATGCTTTTTAATTATGATATGAGATATCAATTGGTTGTTTTAATTGAGTATTTCCAATGCGATGATACCCGGAGTGAAGGTGAGCATACGATGACAAGTGTCACATGTTTATTTAAATTAAGTGTTACATGATCATCAGATGTGTTTCGAGATGTGTAGCATCCTTTGTGTGAATATTGTGAAAAATCTATGATTTAATTATAATTATAAGTTGGGGAAATGAGGTATTGCAGGTAGAACCTTCAAAGAATCTTCCTCCATAAAGAAGATGAAATTTTCTTAGAAGCTTATTACGAAAAAGACAATTGTGAGGCAACAAAGTTAGCATACCAGTAGTTATTAAATTCAAGAACTAACATAATCAAAGAAAATTATAAAATTAAATAGCACAACCTAAATCTTAAAGACTACATTGAGTCTTTATAAAATATCAATGAAGCATTAAAACATGAAATAGTCAACCATAGAAACCAAGCTAATATGTGTGAGAGACGCGTATCAGTGAAAAATTAAGTGAAATATTTGCATGAAACACTAAGTATATTTATTAGTGAGAAAGAAAACCTTGATTTGATTCTATAAAATCAAAGGTGTTCCTTGAATAAAACTAAATTACGGTTTAGATCTGGTAGATCACATAGTAAATAGTTTAATAGGAAGAAAGTGAATCGCCCGGTTTACAAATTCTCGTACTGTAATAGACTTGACCACCTAGATCCATTTTGTTTGATAAATTAAGAAGGTAGAAAGTTAGAAATCCTAGACCTCTTAGAGCTACTAATGCACCGGGACCCAAGAAAATTTGGATACCAAAGGTGAAAACCTAGTGTGTGTTTTGCAGGAACACTTTGCAACTTAAAAGAATTCATAGTACATATTGAATGAAGGTGTGCAAATAAGAGTGTATACCTTTGAGTATAAAGTAGTGCTCTTTTGAACTGATGCGTGTTATCTAAGAAATCTCGTTAGTGGTGTATACCAACAGTTGTGATCAAAGTAAATGTTCGTTGAGGTTGGTCTCGACATTTATTATATGTGATGACCGGATACCCGTTTAGTAGGTTGAGAAGATATGTTTGTAATAGATTCATCTATCTTATGTATTTATCCAACTCTCGTATCCAACTATTCATAGACAAGGACGTATGACATTATATGTTCTCGTTCCCTAGAAAGAGGTAAGTTTTATCAAGGCTATTTGATGCTTATGGTAGTACACTATTTAGAGATTAAATGATCATAAAACTTTTATTAACCCTCTAAATAATTGTTTTATTGATATCTTATTGATTTTAAATTTTCATCACTAACAAAATGGTTTAGGTTTAAGCACCTTTTTTGAAGAAAGGGCAAATAGATTAAAAAGGGTGCAAAAAGCATGTGTACCAAGGAAAACGTCAATCCAAGGCCCAAAAAGTCCAAAAAGCATGAAAATGCACTATATAATCTATTAGGCTCAGGACCTAATCAAGTAGAGAAGTTCAAATTTCAAATTTGAAATATAGGGCACCAAATAATCGACCATGGACATGAGATAATCAATTAGAATATTGGAAATCAGTGCAATAACTAATTTACAATGTTCACCTACATGTATTCAATAACTTAATCAATTAGAACCCCCTCTAATTGGTTAGGCACAGACTATAAAAAGGTATTTTTCTCTCTTCATTTTTCGTCTCACTTTACCATCTTTTGTGTACATTCTCTTAGTTTTTTTAAACCTCTTCACCTCTTCATCATCACCATAATGACACCAAAAATAGCTCGCATCACCCAATACTCATCCACTACCACTCTGAAACCTTTTCAACCCAAGAAAAAGAAACCAACTACAATCGATACTATGTCGATAGAGAGGTCTTTGAATCTCGCTACTTGGATGAGCAACTCTTTAAATAATGAAACTTTGTTGAAGCTTTCGTGGTGGCTAGTTTGAGGAAATTTGTCTTTGAAGTTCCCCAAGTAAGACTCCCACCTTGGTATGATTTTTGTACGCCAAACTGAAGTGCGCAAATGGAACTCGAAGCTCTGAATAGAAAAAACATCAAATCCAACTAAGTCTTGAAGAGTTCGCACAAATTTGCTACCTTTCTTGCAACAATTACGAAAAGTAGACATTTAACTACACATATTTCGCCATCATTAAAAGTCAAACATCTTGTAATATGTAAATTGAGTCCATATACCCTATAAATAATTCTCGTTCGACTTTTATTGACATTAGATTAACCGTATATAAATAGGGAAAACATATTAGTTCTCATGGATGTGTCATTTCTTCTATGAAATCTAGTATAAACATGAGATTTAAATGCTTCTTTTGTCTCAAAGTCAATCTCGAATTATATGACCTTGTATGAGCATGACACGTTCCTTATAGATAGCTCACGTTTCTATATGATACTTTTTTTTATGGAGAAATCATTTTTTACCACTATGTCATGTGACTAAAATTAGTGTCTTAACATTTATGTAGATATAGAAAGGCAAATGCTATCTTTTTGAACTTATGATATCTAGTCTTTGCTCCTTGTAGACTGTTGCTAACAAACTACACTAGATATTAGAATGTCTCCTCATATTCTACTAGTCTCAAACTGGTAGCATCTAAGGTTACTTCTAAGTAAATGGTAACATAACACAACGTGCGGGTATGTTAGGGACAATAAGTGATGAGATGAATCTCTTTAGCTTGTTGAAATCGTGTTTACATTGAGAGGTCCACTAGAAACATTATAGATTCTTCAACACCTAGTAGAAAAAAATGAATGAACAACTAATTTGGACATGAATCATGATAAGGATATTATTCAACCAGCTAGACGTTGTACTTATTTGATAAATTTCGGTTTGCGCATCTTCATATTTGCCTTGAAATTTTTAGAGTTGACTCGTATATCTCTCAGAGTGATCATAAACCTCAAGATAATTTCTATTTGAACTCCAAAAGCATACTTTTATAGGTTTATCCACGTAGTTTTTAGGGCACCTACTAGATTCATTAATATCTAGTTGTATCAAGAGTATGTATCTAGAAAGGTGAGAGTTTTGCACCCAAATGTTGCATTTACCAGCATGCATACGTTTAGTAACAAATAAGAGTCTTTTGGACATGCTTTGTTGAAATGTGGAATATGTGAACATCGTACATTTAACATTGATTTTCTCCACCATTATGGTATTTGTTAACAATGTTGAGTATATGATTTATTTGGACATGTTTTATGTTTCTTCTCTGACTAAAATCCTTTTTTTATCCCCCTAATTTTTTCCTTTTGTTGTTGCACTACGATGAATAACTAAATGAAGCAAAACTACATTCGGTTAGATGCCTAGCATGCCATCTAAAATCCATGCAATAATAGGCCTAAGAGTACCCACATCCATCGTCTCCATTTGGGTTCTTTAAATGAGATCCACATAACTTTTTATATTATATTACACCTTTTAATTTTTTAAACAACTCTATTATATTTTTTAAATATTCATACAACCATTAAAAACTCTAAAATGGATCCCATCAAATCCCAAAATATACCTCACATTTATAATATATAAAAATAATAATTGAAACAACTTAATTTTATTGATCCACTTGGCAATGAGAAAGGAAAATAACGCTCTCACATTTGAACGTGGTTAAATGTAACCACTTAATTTTTTATCAAATATTCATAAGTCTTAACACTATTTTCTTATTCTTTGTATAGCAACACTGATTTAGCATGGATAATCATGGTCTAAGTTGCTTCTTAGTGTTTGAACTAAGACACAAACTCTTCCTTGGAAGTCAATTGTAAGCCAACATTTTACTTCAATGTGCTTTATCCCTTTCTTTCAATTTCTCCAAGGTTTGGGTATGTGATCATTATCTCCATTTAGGTCCAGCTCTACGAACTTCCATTAATATTTATACTCCTCTAAAAAGATTTATCTTTTGATTCGATCCTTTATATTGTTGATGAGTTTTAAGTAAGTGTACTAATAGTGTCGAAGTGGTAACAAAAAGATCGTTTCCACGAGGATTATAATTTAACAAGATAATCATGTGTGAAATTAAGTAATTAATTGGGGGAGGGGGAGGGGGTTCGTTAGAAAAATGGTTATAAAATGAGATTTTAAAAGATGAAACTCAATGTTGCAAAAGGTGATTAAGAATTTTTTATCGAATCCCCTTATTTTTATTTGTTGATGAACGGTGTGTTTTTTGAGTTTCAATCATATTATTATCTCATTGTGAATTAATAGTCACTACTCCGAATTCCTTGGTGTGCAACTCACTAATTTATACGGTAATTCCCTAATTCCTTATACAATTCAATGTTAAATTAGGTGTTCTAAGTGCCTTAATTAATTAGCAGCAATTTCTAAATTCTCATTCATTGTTCATTACAAAGTTGAATAAATTGCCTAGTTCAGATAATTTATACTAACGATTGAAAATCCTTAATTACCTAGTCTGATTTGTACGCTCGTAAGCGACAAAAAGCATTAAACACAATAACAATTTCAATAAGATAATAACATTAAAAATACTCAACAAATCTCAAAATAAACATATGATCCAACAGAGTAAAAATAAGGTTCATTTCAAAAAATCTTAATCTAGAGAAACTTAGTTATTCATTGATAATTAACAAATATCATGAGTAGAGAAGTATTCAATATCAAAATCTATGGAATAATTGCTCTCTAATGACTTTAATATGCTCCAAAATCTCCCTTTGAAAATCCCTACCAGTCACTTTCTTTTTCTAGTTCAGAACCCCTGAAAAAGTGGCCATAAGATACTTTTAATAGCAAAAAAATGTGTCAGCTGGAAAGAGTATCATCATGTTCGCGAGAATCAGTATTGCACCGTGATTCAAGCCTCATTTTGGATTAATTAAAGAATCCACTTATTTTTACTTGTTGATGAACTGTGTACTTTTTTAGTTTCAATCATATTATTATATCATTGTGAATTAATAACCACTACACTCAATTTCTTGGTGTGCAACTCACTAATTTATACGGTATTTTCCTAATTACTTAGGTCAATTCAAGGTTAAATTATGTGTTCTAAGTGCGTTAATTCATTAGCAATAATTTCTAAATTCTCATTCCTAGTTGATTACAAAGTTGAATAAATTTCCTAGTTCAGATAATTATACTAACGGTTAGAAATCCCTAATTATCTAGATCGATTTGTACGCTCGTAAGCGACAAAAAGCATTAAACACAATAACAATTTCAGTAAGATAATAACATTTAAAGTACTCAAAAAATCTCAAACACACATGTGATCCAACAGAGTAAAAATAAGGTTTATCTCAAAAAGCCTTAACATAGAGAAACTTAACTACTCATTGATAAATTAACAAATATTATGAGTAGAGAAGTATTCATCATCAAAATCTATGGAAGAATTTATCTCTGTGACTCTAATATGATCCAAGATCTCCCTCTAAAAATCCCTAGCAGTCACTTTCTACTCTAGTTCAGAACCCCTGAAAAAGTGGTCAAAAGATGCTTTAAATAGCAAAAAACCTGTCAGTTGGAAAAAGTACCATCACGTCAGTAACAATTAGTATTATGTTGCGATGCAAGCCTCATCGCTTCGCGATGGGATGCATTGCGGGCGAGAATATTAGTGGCGAAACACACGTTTTTCCTCATTTTTCGTCATAATTTTCACTAATTCTTTGAATATTCATTGTATTAGTTTTTGCTTAATTCTTCACACTTTAACATGGTTTTTTTTACCATTCTTCTTCCGAATTTAGCCAAATTTCTTCATAAAAATTACATTATGACGATTGTCATCACAACCCCAAACATGAATTGTTACTTGTCCTCAAGTAACTTGTTTCCACACGAAACATTCATCATAATTAAAATGCTTGTCCTTACCAATTCTTGTCACCTATATTTTTTTTTAATCAACACTTCGGTTCCCTACTTCAATTCAATCAACTCAGAAAATTTCTTCCGACATACAAATACTCAATTTGTCTCTCATCTCACAATAATGCACTCAATTTGACACGATAATCTCTAAATCAAGATACAAAAGCATTTAATAATGAATTTGAAAATGTTTTAATTGAATCGATCAAAGTCATATTAAAACATACACTTTTGAGGTCTTTTATAGGTTGTAACGTGGCTTATGTCAGGGTAGGATAATTAAGGATAATAGGCTTAAACCTTTGGAGTTAGGTACCTAGTTTTCCCGTTATTATCTAATTCCTTCCATATCACTCTTTTATAATGCACTTGGTACTAGAGAGTTGCATATTGTTGATCCTATTTTTCACTTTTTTTAAGAAGCTATTATTAACTTCTTATTTTTCTTTCTTTTTGACCAATTTCTCTAGTACCCCAATCCGAAACTTATACGTTGTTAACTTCCAAGAGCAATCTGAAACTTATTCTTTTACAATCGACTAGAAAACTAAGTTCTAAAAGATGATGGAAATTTAAAGTCAATGGCTATATAATATGACTATGTCACCGAAGGAAATGTTTTAGGATCAAAGGGGTTAAACAATGAATATTAACATATTAAAACAGTGTGGCTTAAAAAGACTCAAAGTTTTCACAAACAGTTGCCTCAATGTGTATTTATCAAACCAATAGACCCTAAATCAGAAAAGTGCAAATTCTACTAAATAGCTAATGTGTGGTTACTCTCCTAAGAAACAAAAGTGAACAATAGAAATATTTAGCTCAAACCTTATAAGTTGAGGTATATGTGGATTGAGTACAAGTAGTATATTTTTCTTTTCTCTATCAACCTTCATTTGCAAGGGAATTTCCCTGTTGATCTTTTTCATATTTTCTTTTTCTGGTGACTTTGTATTTTCTTTTTTATGATGGCATTGATAAGGTATCAAATAAAATTGAAAGAAATATAACAACAGACAAGTTTATTAATTTCAAATAAATAAAAATACAAGGGGAAGAGCTTCTAAAGATATAGTTAGTACTCCTCTTTGTATCATATTATAATAAAAGAAATAAAAATTCAAAATGAAATAAAGCTAAATAACATTGATTTGTGGGTTATCTCCCACATAGAACTTATTTAAGGTCATGAGCTTGACCAATTGCTTCTCTGTTAGGGTGCATATATGACACAAAGAACACATCATCCTTCTTCTTCCTCTTGTTTGATAGGACTCCCATTAACTTGAGGTATTAGTGATGTTGCCTCCATATCTTCTTCAATTTGATAGTAGTGAACAAGGCATACATGACTTCCAATACCTTGTTGATTTCTTCCCTTCCATCTACCTTGTTGCCAAAATAACTTTTGGGGATATGCTTTTGTTGATGTTCAT
This sequence comes from Lathyrus oleraceus, assembly GCF_024323335.1. Taxonomy (NCBI): domain Eukaryota; kingdom Viridiplantae; phylum Streptophyta; class Magnoliopsida; order Fabales; family Fabaceae; genus Lathyrus; species Lathyrus oleraceus. The sequence continues at coordinate 121,968,052 of NC_066580.1, forward strand.
GTTGGATATTTATGTTTAAATAAATTCTTGCATTTTAAGCTTCATCCACAACCAGATCATCCTCCGTTTGAATTCTTGTTCTTTCCCCAAAGTTATTTTTTACCTTAGATTTTTGTATTCTTGATTCAATCGTTTTATTTGGTGGATTGAAATTCTCTTCTGCTTTCTCTTTTTAACTCCTCTTTCATCGACCACTTCCCATTTATTTTTACTTCTTTCTCAACTTTGACATCCTTGAGATTGTTCAACATATTCACATTCGACTCTCCTTTTGCTTTAGCTACCAATGGTTCAGATATCTTCCTCAGGTGACTCTCATTATTCTTCAAGTATGTTCTTATGTTCTCTCTGATTTCTACCATGTTCTTGTACCTCCCTTCCCAGTTGCGTTGAGCCGACCTAAATTCGTTCAAAATCTCTATAAGGGATGAGGTCATTGGTGGTGAATCTTGAGGAGCTTCTTGGTTGAAAGTTTAAATTTGATTGTGACTTCAATTAAGACTTGAATGATCATCCTGCCAAGAGTTATAGGTTTTGAAGTAATGGTTTGGCTCTTGATAATGTCATGTATAATGTGCTTATTCAATGTATGGTACACAATAATCATTGGTATGGCCTCCACCACAAAAATCACATCGTAGGACCCTGACCGGATTAACATTTGCTTGAACTTGAGTATAGGCAACCAATTGTTTTGATAACGCTTCAAGTTGTGCTAACCTTATACATGTCTTCCTTAACCTAACAATCACAAAAAAATACCTTAGTAGCACTAAATTAGATAAAAACTAAATAAGAATAGAATAAAAGTAGAAATCAAAAAAAAAATTACAAATTAATAATTAATAACTAAAACCACTAACTTAAAAAAATGGAAAATAAATATTAAATTCTAAGTATTTACAACTAAAAGTCAGAAACTAAAAAATAAAATATAAACAGATAATAACTAGCAACAAAGAAAATTCAAATTTAAACCTAAAATAAAATAACAAAAATTTGATGACTTCTCGACAAGTGTACCGATAGTGTCGAAGTGATAATAAAAAGACTGTTTCCACAAGAATTGTAGTTTAACAAGATAATTACATGCAAAATTAAGTAATTAATTTGGGGGTTTTCATTAGAAAAGCGGTTATAAAATGAGAATTTAAAAGATGAATTCAAGGTTGCAAAAGGTGATCAGGACTTTATTATCGAATCCCCTTATTTTTACTTGTTGATGAATTGTGTACCTATTGAGTCCCAATTACATTATTTTCTCACTGCGAATTAACATAACAACTATACCCAATTCTTTGGTGTACAACTCACTAATTTATACAATAAGTTTCTAATTCTTTGGACTAATTCAAGGTTAAATTATACATTATAAGTGTGTTAATTCATTAGCAACAACTTCTAAATTCTTATTCCTAGTTCATTGCAAAGTTGAATAAATTGCCTAGCAAAAATATTTAGATTAACTGTCAGAAATCCCTAATTATCTAGCTTGATTTGTATGCTCGTAAGCGACAAAAAAGCATTAAACGCAAGAACAATTCAAATAAGATAATAACATTAAAAGTACTCGACAAATCTCAAATAGACATATGATCCAACAGAGTAAAAATAAGGTTCATCTCAAAAAGCCTTAATCTAGAAAAACTTAGATACTCGTTGATAAATTAACAAATATCATGAATGGAGAAGTATTCATCATTAAAACCTATGGAAGAATTGCTCTCCAATGACTCAAATGTGCTCCAAAATCGCCTTTTAAAAATATCTAGTCGTCACTTTCTCTCTCTGGTTCAAAACACTTGAAAAGTGGCCAAAAGATGCTTTAAATAGAAAAAAACGTGGCAATTGGCAAAAGTATCATCACGTCTGCGACAACCAATATCAGGCCGCGATGCAAGCCTCATTGTGCCGTGATAGGATGCATCGCGTACACGAGAGTTCTAGTGGAAAAACACATATTTTCCTCATTTTTCTTCACAAATTTCACTAAGTCTTTGTATATTTCTTGTATTGACTTTTTGTTCAATTCATCACACTTTAACATGATTTTTTATCATTCTTCTTCTGAATTTACCCAAATTTATTCATAAAAACCACGTAATGACGACTGTCATAAATTGTTTTTAATGTTATTTACATGACAATACTTGATAACTTACTGATACATGAATCAGGGCTATCTCTCTTTTATCCAAGAGAAATTTTGACTCAGTGAGGTATTAACACAATGGATCCAAATGCATTGAGTATTGGCCTTTCAATTATGGGGTTGTATTGTGATGCCCCTTCGTTCACCAAGAATTATATTATCACTAACGTTAACCTAACATCCTCTACATAGTCATAAGGGTTTCTATGAACCCAATGACTTTATTATTGTCTCTTGAGAACTCGACTAGAGTATCATTGTATGGCTTCATGGAAGGTTAGGGTAAACTTAGTTGTAGTTCACCACTCTTGTTAAGTTGACCATCATATTATCCCATTGTTTATATTTCTCCTTATAATCATCCTCTAAACATGTGATGGTTGGCAAGAAATTTTTAGTTTGTTTAAGAGTACATATATACTTCGAGATCATGGGGTATTTTTTCTATCGCCTTTAAGTATGAGACTGATCTATCAGAATGAGGTATAAATCATTGTATTTTCCTTTATCCCTAGTATGCTTCTCTTCATTACTCCTTTACTTCTTTAGAGGTTTAGTTGACAAGAAGTTATTCTTTTAATATTGGATACGCTAAATTCTCTTGGTTGATTATTTGTTTCCAAATACTTTTGTAGCTGACATTTCCATATCAATTTCTCAATAAATATCTTTATCCCTTGAAAATTGTCATTGGAATGAATATGTATCATGTGGTATTCACATTACACTCATTTGTATGTTTCGGGCCTTGAATCCTTTTGACAAAATGAATTGATTGAGTTAGAGTCATACACATTTCTAAAAATCATTTTGCTCATTTTTATCAAAAGAGTGAAGTCGATGCTTGAATTTAAGTTCTTGATATGATATATATCAATGTTAAAGCAATTCATAAATTTGATGAGAGATTCAACCTATCTCTTTCTAAGATTGACTAAGAACATTTAGCTTTTGTGAGTTATCTAACTCGATGTGAACTTGAATATGAAAATCCTAGCTAACTACTTCCTTGACTTACTGTGTATATTTTGGAATGTGTGGAAACCACAAAAGAGAAACCCCTTTCAAAGTACACAAAAAGAACTTTCACTTTAAAGCGCCAAATGCTCTCTAAAGTGTCATTCTAACGTTGAATGAGGTATGATGTACTTGATTCATCATTTCATCACACTTTAAAGCGCCAAATGACCCTACCTATTTCTTAATGCACCATATATGTTTACCAGCCACCATGTGAAAATTCTAAAATGCTGTCAGATTTCGGAGATGCATCTCCGGACGCATCCAATCCTGATTGAACGTTAGAATATTCCGGAGATACATCTCCTTAATGTATAGGCACAAAATGAATCATAAGTTATTTCTTGTTTACGTATATTCATATGAAGATTTATTGGCGTTATGTACCATATCATGTGACGCGATATAAACCATCGAATCGATATACAACTAATGACGTACATAAATCCAAATGGTCCAAAAATATCATATATAAATAAAAGGCCAATAATTGAAAAAAAAGTTGAGAAAAACAATAAAGTAGCATAATGTCAAAATAGAATATAATCCATAATAATACTACTATATACTAATGCATTATTGTGTATATCGAACTACATCGCCTCTGCCTCATCTGTCTGTTATGCCTCCTCGACCATCAATCCCCCTGTCTCCGACGCTGTCTCTGATACATCAATGTTCCTCATGCCTTCCTCATGATTGCATCTAGGATCTGCCTCACATCAGACCCATAACTGAAGATATCTATGTCAATGTCTGCCTACACAATCTCTAAAATGTAATCGCATCTAGGCAAGACATCCGTGTCAGTAGTGTGATGTTGCATGTGATCTGCTTTGTCTTCCACATACAACTCTCTCTCAACTACGAGTACAAATAGACCAAACTAGGGACCCCCTAGTTGTACTTCTGCAGATCAGCTCCCGAAAAAAATAAAGATCAATGTCAAACATTTGTGAATTAAAATTAACGTAAATAAAAAAGAATGAATCCAACTAATGCTACCTCTCTGTCCTAGATATGTATGGCATTATGGTCTATGTACAGAGGAAGTAATGACAAATCTATAAGGCCTCCTCCAAATACCTATAGCTCAGCATCCGCAACAGCCTCACCCTTCGGAGGTGGCACTGGATCAGCAACATTAGCAACCTTACCCTCCGATACCATTAGTGACTCGGGCACCTCAGGCGCCTAAATAGGTGAAACCTGGGGCCTGCGGAAGGATGGAGAGAAAGATGTGTCGGTAGGTAAAACTCGTCTCCTACAGGAAGAAGACGATGGAAAAGCATGAGGAGAAGCACAAATTCTAGAAGTAGATAGCTTTATATGACCAGAGGGACTAGGAGCATCTGAAACCTGCCGACTCTTCTTCCGCCACACTGATGTGTGTTGTGCAACCCTCTCGTGCCTCAGTCGACCGTGTTTATCTTCCATTATGCCTATAAGTTAAAGTAAAGCAGACAATTAGTGCAAGCACACAACACCACAAGCAAGAAAAAAATATAAAAGTCAAAATTCTGGAGATGCATCTCCGGTTGCTGGGGAAATAAAATGTTGAAAAATTTCGGAGAAGCATCTCTAGAATTTTCTACAACTCAGAAGCTACGTCAATGAAGACAATGCAGGCATGGAAACTCAAACAATATTGAATTAATCGTCATTTTTAGTCGACTGTTATGTTTTATACTATATTATCAATTATCTAAACTATCAATCATCTAATTTCTACTAATTTTCTAACTTATACATATTTACACAAAAAAACTCAAACTTTTCAAAACATCAAAAAACTTATAATTTTTCACTTTACTTTAGTGTTGGATGATGTTGATTGAAGTTTTCTTGACCTTGGTTGCTTGATATTTGACTTGTTGATGAGAATGAATTTGAGAGACTTTGGAGTGTTTTTTGAGAAATATGAGAAATGAGAGAGAGAAAGGATTCTGGCGTAATTTAAGCTACAAATTGTTCCTGAGATGCATCTCCAACATTATTTCGTAAATGCATCTCTGGAATATTTTAACGTTCACTTATACTTGGGTGCATCCGGAAATGCATCTCTGTAATGTAAGACCATTTAAGTATTTCCCATAATGGCTAAAAAAGATATGGGATGCATTAAGAAATTCCCAATTTTTTAAACTAGACCTCTTAGACCCATACTAATAGGCCTACAATATTCAGTAGGGGTGTTCAAATCCAATCCAATCCAAAAAAAACCGAAAATCGAACCGAAAAAACTGAAAACCAAAAAAAACCGAATTTTTTTGGATATGTTTGGACCACCTTGTAGAATAACCGACCGGTTCGGTTCGGTTTTCGGTTGACTGCATGAAAACCGAACCAATCCAAACCGAACCGATATTTATTCATATAGTATTCTCATTAACTCTAATTAATTAAATACAATGCACCGTTACAAATTAAATACAATGCACCTTTACAGCACATCATGCAGAAAAATTAAATTTCTACTGGAAAATTGAATTGTTCTTGAATTTGCAATTCAATAATTGTTCTTGAATTTGCAATTCAATAATTGTTCTTGATTTGGTTTTCTACAATGATGATGATTGTTGTTCTGTTACATACAGTAAAATTGAATTGTTGCAAGATTCTAAAGTATATTAAATTCAATTAAATTAAATTCTTTATTACAATTCTATTGAAATTATATTAAATTTATTGTTGTTCTTTTGTTCAAATCCAATTGTTGACGGAAAATTAAATTGAATTGTTTTCCTGTCATGCAAATTGATTGTTCAAAAAATTCACCAAGGCATGTAAAAAATATTAAATTGTTGCAGGAAAATTCAATTTAATATTTGAAGTGTCATATTGGAAAATTCACCATCCACGGATTCCACGGGCATGTAAAAATTAAATTGGTTTCTTTTATATAGAAAATGTTTTTGTCAGAATTTAAAAAAAAATTAAAATTAAAATTATTTTAGATTTAGAAGTAGTGTTTGTTTAAAAACCGAATAAAACCGAATCGAAGTAAACCGTATAAATTGGATCGGATCGGATTGGATTTTTTTTATTGTCATCCAATAACCGAATCAAACCGTATGCTCTTTGTATCTTTGGATCGGATGATTTTTTGTCTCAAAACCGATCCAAACCAAACCTTTATCAACATTCAATATTACTAAATTGAGCTACTAGTTAGAAAAGCCTGACTCCTTAATTTAAAATTTAAAATTTATGGATAAACATGAAACTTAAAAGATTTTATTTACCATTCAGAATTATAACTAAGGAATTCTTTCAAAGAAAAAATTAAGAATATTTTATGAACTAAAATTCCCTTTTCTTTGGGTGATAAAACGAGCCCTAGGCCCAATCGAATCGGAACCCTAACCCTATATTTTTGAGAAATGTGATTGGAAATTGTTCTAGCTCTGTTTCTCTGTTGTTCCCATAATAGATATGAAACTTAAATTTTTATCCTTGTTATGACATTTAATTTTCCAGAGTTAGTGTCCACTATTCTCAATATAGGTATCGAAGATTGGTTTCATCAACACTGAATAACTTGACATGAGTTCGAATTTGTTGTCTATCACATCTGCTATCCCCCATAATGATGAACTCGCCAGAATGTTTTCTTGCTCAGTAAGAAGATCTTTATGATGTTTTACCAAATTTTCAAACTTTGTTGAGACTCAATGCTGAGTTTTGAATCATATTTTCAGATTTGTTTGGAGATATACTTTGAGCCATGTACCACTGGTTCTTGTCATTTTCTTTGTTGTTGCCATCTTCTAAAATCTCATATCTTTCATGTTGGAAAATGACTTACAATTCCAAGGAAAACATGGCGGCTGGGTGCTTGTGTGTATTGATACTTTATGAGACCAGAAATGATGATGTATGACAGTTTGGTCCGAAGGGTTCTTATGATGTAGTAGCTTTTGTTTTTTATGTTTGTTTAGATACTGTTATATGCTTTCTGTTGTGGTTTTTGGATGATTGTTATGGTAGTTGTTTGATCTTCTTTTATCTTGGCCAAACAAGTAATATGAGAATTTAAGAACACTGAAATGAAATAAAATATTTAAAGAGAAATGCTAAAAGATTAAAAAGTTAAACTAATTATTATTTAAGAGATTAAAAAAATAAATTTTAAAAAAAATATATTTATTCAATGCATTAAAAACAAAAATAATTATTTTTTTAAAGAATACTGTATGTATTCATTGAATTTATAATATCTTCATTATTTGGAATTCTTAACTAGCATCAGCACGGTCATTGATTGATTAGTATGACCCTTATTTAAAAAGACTTATAAACTAGTTTTATTTTATTCTCTTCAATATCTAATTTGTTCTTTAAACTATGATAGTTAGATATGGTAACAACGCGGGGAGGAGGTTTTCAGCATTACGGGCCTTTGCCACCATGTATTGAACACTTTTTCCGACCCATGAGAAACGGGTTTGCTCGCCCCCATAAATCTTAGCTTTTTATCAAAATAAAATAAGTTATGTTTTCAAATATTTGTATTTCATTTCTTCCTAACATTAAAAATTAATAATTAAGTTAAAAAGAATATTTAACATAAATTACTCCTACATTTATTTAGAAAAGTAAATAAGCAAAACTACGAAATATCTAAATGTAGATTGGACGAACAGGGTTACGGGTGAGAATATATCAGACTAACTATAAGAGATCTTTGACCTATCCTACAAAAAAAAATTAAATAAAAAAGATTTAGGTTGACCTATCCTACATTTTTTTTTAAATAAAAAGGATTTAGATTTTTTTATAAGTCTATTTAGTTAAAAAGACTAGTCCTTAAACCATAAAAAAAATCTTTTTCCGACAATAAAATATTAATTTTCTGACACTTAGATTGTGGCCCATATTAGAAAATGGTCGCTATATTTGTATGAGGTTGCTCTTCCCACCCTTATGTGTGCTCTCATACTACCGTGAAAAGTTACAACTGCTCACAGCATTCGGAGATACATCTTTGAATACATTTTTTTACACGCTTCTCAACACAAATTGATCGGAGACCCTTATTTTGTTTAAAATTTAGTCCGGTGATGCATCTTCGCAGAAACCCTTAATGGTTCGGTGATGCATCTCAGTAATGTCTCCTAAATATACAAGTTATTTTGTTAAACATTTATTCCAAAGATGTATCTACAAAATTTGTCTTGTTAATTCAAACCAGAAACAGTCAGAAACTATGACAGAATGGAAAAACAACATAAATTAACATGAAAATAAACATTACATAGATAATCGTTAACATTGACAAAAATTTAACATTCCATTCCATTAAAAACTGGTGGTTTATGATGTTGCAACATCCTTAAAATATCTTCGACTGATCTTGTAATCGTCGCATCCATTTCAATTGAATCCTTTGTCGAGTAACAGTAAATTGTACTCCACATAACCTTCAAATCTGCATTTGTCTTCAGTTCAAGTTGGGTGAGTTGTATTTTCCATTCGTCATCAATCGAAAGTGAACGATACTCGAGCTTGACAACTCTGATTATTTGGATATCGCAAGAGAGTATTCAATTTGGCTTTCAGATCAACAAGAAGTATGTCCTCGCAGACCCTAAATGGAAGTGGGGGATTTGTGTAATTGAAATACACAAATGCAAGATGAGAATAGGTACTCACGTTGGTTTTTGTAAAGACCATGGAATAAGAAAGCTTTATTTATAGAATTTGTAGAGTAATTAGGACCTTACAAACTATATCCTATCATCAGGACATATTTCGAAGTTACATCTCTGGATACGCCCTATTTTTTTCAAACCCTACCTTGTTTATTTAGTATGTTAAATCAATTATGAGTACTGTGGAAAATGTGTTGAACAACTTGATGGAATCGAGATGACTCCAAAATATATCTCAAACGATGACTTTATCCTCACAAAATATGTACCTAGAAAAATAGTCGCCATCTTCCAAAAGCTTCAACAACTGTTGCATTTTTTATCGTGATCCTTTTACCGCCTTGTTGTCTCGAGGACACACATTGTATATTTTCTTGATATTTAAAACAGTTAGAGGTTTTTTCCATTTCAAAGATGCGAGTATGTTTTCAGAGCCATCATGTTTAATGTCATGTCATAAACAAGTTCCCCCATCCTCTATAACAATGTGACATACAATGGGATAATCGACTAGCTTGTTTGTCAATGCATGATTACAATATCTGTGCAATTTAAATGGTGTCATCTCGTTTAAACTTCCTAATCGATAGTTGGTACGTGTCACTTGTTTCACATCTCATTGTTACAAATACTTGTCTTCAATCTGAACCCTTGTCGGATCTTCTGATTATAATGTCAACGCCTAATTTTCCGACCTCCATGCAGACCCATTGTAGCATATGTTTACGAATAATAAACTCTTGTTTATTTGTAAATTGTGCACGAACATCTACCTCGACAACGATCGATCGAGCACCTGATTTAACACCATCATTTACTTCATCTGATTTAACATCATGCTCACTTCAACCGGTATAACATCCACACTCACGATGGCTTTGGGAAACATATTTGGGTGCACCACATATAATACCACCAATAAAACAAAAACAACTTTAAAACTCAAACTAGCAGGAAAATCCAGAGATCTATTTTCGAACCAAACCAAACTTCGTCCAGAGATGCATATTCGGATTCAACGTTCATTTTTTTAGTTAAAAACACATTAATGGAAGTAATGAAGAATGAAAAGAATGAAATTTACCCATAATTCAAGCTTCTTTTGCTCACTTTGATGTGATAAAATACAAGAATTATCTTTTAATATTGAAAAGTAGAGTGAGAACGAGAGAAATATTTTTAAGGGTTTTAAAATGGAGTATGTTTTTAGCATGAAGAAGAAGATCATGCAAGATGGTGTTTTATTAAATTTCCCGCTGGACTTATCCAGAGATGCATATCCAGAAATATCATTGTGTTGTTAATTAAATTAGTGTTGACCGTGAAAATTGGTAAACAACCGTTGGTCTTCCAAATTACAGGATTTTTGGTTACTCGCAGGATCGACCAGATTGATCCTAGGACATGTGTTATTGTTCTAAAGTTGTATATCAAAGATGGACACTTCGAAAGTATCCTTGAATAAGGAATGATTGCTTAAAGCGTTCTTAAGAAGATAAATGGCAGAAACACAAGTAAAGTGTACAACAATGCTTGGTAAATGACTGGTAATAAAAGATAATTGCTGAACAAAAAGATGTAAATAAACTTTGATTGATATAAATATATGGTGTTATCAAACGTACATCTTCAATTGTACTATTTTCTCTACACACTGGATACTTTGAGTAAATATGATTGATTGTACAACAATTTGAACACACTAGTCCTAACATTAGGACGCCTATTTATACTAAAATGAAATAACCGTCTCCAACGAATCTTCTCCTAGGCATTGATACGTTACACTCGGCATGTATGTGTTTCAGAACAACATTCCACATGTCCTTTCTATCAAAAATGGATAAGAATGAAATACGGTTACTCTTTTGTCATTCAAATTCAAATATATGTCGAATAACTCTTTTGTCGAAGAGATATTCTGAACTTGGGATTATTCCTAAGTTTCACATTCGTCTTCTCTTACAAAAGGAAAACTTCGACACCTCTTCATGTCAATAATGCTTTGTGTTAAAATCCTAAATAACTCCAAAGAGCATTCTCTTTCCTTAGTTTATTATCTCCAACCTAATGTCGAAATTCCCACGTAACAAATTTCCCCCCAAATAATGCCTTTTTCGATATACCGAAGAAAAAGGTATTTTTTGTTTTTGACAATCTAATTCGACATCACAAAACTATTCATCTACTATGATGTCGTAGTCATGATGACCACTTTAGCAAAACATCCCTTCAGAACCCACATGAGGATCTCTAGGTAATCATCACGTTTCCTAGCCCTTAGGAAATCGTGCCTAGCCTTTAACTGCTACCACTTATCATGGTCATTTACACTAGCACGTGCCTACTTTCTTTTTTTTCTTCTCATTAATGTCTAACGAAACCGCTTCCACTTCTGTAGCTTATAAATATGCACATTCAACACTATTCTTTTTCCCTCTTAACTTTTCACATTCTGATCTTTCTCAAAGAACTTATTTCTTATACTCTTCGTCTTCCTCAAGCCAAAAAAACCCAGTTCATTTCTTCCTTTCAAAAATGGCATCATCTACGAAAATCACCAAAGAATCCAACAAAAACACCACAGAATCCATAAAATCTCAGGGTCTTCCCCTCGCTGACAGGATCTTGGGCCCAAACGTCGTGGGTAACCAACAGTATGTTCCAGAACCTTTGACTGAAGAACAAAGGATGATTTTTCAATCACAAGTACTAATTCCTATTTCTACTTCTGGGAAAATGCATGCAATGCTAGGGCCTTTATCTAATCCAAATGTTGATCCTGATAGGCTTAAAGAATTTTTTCCAACTTACCATAGGTATAAACCTATAGCTTGCATCCAAAAACCCAAGGTCAATGAGGAAACCCACACTGAGGAAAACCCTAATCCAGATAATTAGGGTAACCTTTCGACTGATGAACCCATCGACTTAACCTACATGAATAGTGGTTTCAGGGTATTTCAATTTTGTCCTTTATTTCGAGATCCTTCCGATTATTTAGGTTGGTTGGAAAAAAAATGAGAAAAAGAAATCCCAAGTCTGGAAAGAAATGGGAATTTTCGACTTGATACAATTGTCATAACTAGGGAGAGGATTGAAAGTGGTTTGAAGATAGGGAAGATCGTCGATGGTAGTAGTCAACAGTCTGCAGTAAGAAGACCTTCTAATGGGTATGCCAACAAGAAAGAAGAAGAGACGAATGCAATATCAACAAGCGGGTGATTTTATCTAATGTATAATAGGTAATCTCCCATTTACTTACCTCGACCTTCCAATGGGAGTCAATCCATATACTAGGGCTACTAGGGAACTTTTGACAACCTTATTTCAAAGAGGTTGATTACCTGGCGTCATAGGTATATTAGTTTGGGATGAAGAATTATCTTGATAATCTTTGAATTTACTTCTATTCCTATGTTTCACCTTTCTTTTTGGAAGATTCTAGTGAAGGTGTGGAAGAAAATAGTGAGGATCCAAAGAAGGTTTCTTTGTAGGAGTGAAATGTGATGCCAAGATTCCATGGGTTGGTTGATATGAAATTTGTAAGCATAAGAGCTTTAGAGGGTTGGGGTTTAGCGATCTCTGCCTCATCAAATTATCCCTGCTTAGTAAATGGCTTGGAGATTGATAAATCAAAGTTATTGGTCTGTGGAAGGATATCCCTTTTGCTAGATTCAATGATTATGTGATTTCTTGCTTATGTAGTGGTAAGACGTCTAGCCTTTGATCAACTTCATCTTGGTGGAAATGAGTCTTGTTAATAGGTTCACTACGCCAAATAAGGGAAAAGAGGGCGCTTATTTTGGCCTATAACAGCGCTTTTAAGCGCCCTCTAATCTGGCGCTGGCATAGGTAAAGACAGCGCTTTGTTTTCCTGGAGAAAGCGCTGTCTAAAGGCCCACATTATAGTGCGCTTTATGAAAAAAGCGCCCTCTGGAGTGGTCCATAAAGGGACACCTTAGAGGGCGCTTTCTGGAAAAAGCGCCCTCTAAAGTTGTCAATGTAAAGTGTTTAGAGGGCGCTTTCTGGAAAAAGCGCCCTCTAAAGTTGTCAATGTAAAGTGTTTAGAGGGCGCTTATTTTTTTAAAATAACTAACACTTTAGAGGGCGCTTTCTGCAGAAAGCGCCCTCTAAAGTTGTCAATGTAAAGTGTTTAGAGGGCGCTTTCTGGACAAAGCGCCCTCTAAAGTTCTCAATGTAAAGTGTTTAGAGGGCGCTTCCTACAGAAAGCGCCCTCTAAAGTGTTAGTTATTTTAAAAAAATTTGTTTGAAAAACAGTGGATATTTAATTGGTAACCTGTTCGCATGCTGCAAAAGTGTAAAATTCATATTGATTTCATCCTTTAATCCAATGTTATACACCATTAATCCATTGATATATACAACATGAATCCATTTATATACAACATTAATCCTCCATATATACAACATTAATATATGATTCTTTGATCAACAATATACAACAACATATTCATGATTTAGTAAAAGTACAACAACAATATACAGCATATATACAACAACAGCATACAACAACAACATTCCATACATATATGTACAACAATATACAACCTAGCTATATGATTCTTTGATCAACAATGAATTGACACAATTCATCCTTCATTTCATCCAAATGAGCTCTTGAGTAAGATTTGTATTCCTCAAAGTACTACAATTAAGAGAATAAAACATATTCATGATTTAGTAACAAATTAGATTAGTTATCCGATAATATTAAAATAAACCCTAAGTTATTATTCCATACCATTTTTGGGATGTCTATACGATTCAATGCAATGATATCTCTCATAAATCTCAATACAAAAAATCCGCAATCGACCGAATTATTTTGCTGAGGACACTACACAGAAAAACAAACAATATATATATAGTTAATTTCTTACAAACACTATTATAAGCAAAAAAACAAACACTATTATAAGCAAAAATAAGATACTTAATATATACCTGAACTCTGACCCAGGTAATGTCCTTCCTAATGCGGTAATTCTTTTTCGATCTAAATTTTAGTATTGCCCTAACAAAATAAAAACGTATATTGAGATCAATCTGACAGACATAATTAAATATAGAAATACACACGAATATTTAGGGGAATTTCACTTACGTGTCAACCGTCTTCTTCAAACCCGGATATTTACTCCAATCACCCGATAACGAATCGAGATAATACACTATTAGTCTCGAAAGATCCATAGCAACCAACACCCAGTGGCCACTGTAAAATAAAACAAAAATTTAGATGAATCTATTAGAAAGAAATTATTAGAAAGAAATAGATTAGAATGAAATTATTAGAAAGAAAATCTAACCCGTTGCCAGAATTAAACGGTAAAAAATACAAACTGCGTGTAGTATTATCGCCGGCCGCCATGAATCTATCGACTAGATCATTCTTTACGGATGTTGGATTTTTCGATATTAACGTTGCGTTGACACGGGAAGCAGCAATAAAATTGAAACGGTTACACAATTCAGTTCCCCGCATCAATTTGTCATACATATACCTTAAATAGAAACATAATAAATATTAGACTACTCATTGAAATGTGTAAATAAATTGTTCAACTAAGTAAATTATAGATTGATCGGAGTACCATATGTATGTATGAATGATAGCGATGCCCAATTCGTCGTGCTCAAAAAGTTGTTGCATGTCCTCCTTTCCAATTATTTCGAAATGAGCTTTTCCGAAAACACCTTCATCAAAATCTATACTACGAATGGACCCGTCCATAATATCGGACTCTTCCACCATTTTCTCAAGACGCATCATAATTTGAGATTTTGTCCCGGCCGTCGTTGGAATATCCTTCGTTGGAATATCCTTCGTTGGAATATCCTTCGTTGGAATATCCTTCGTTGGAATATCCTTCGTTGGAATATCCTTACCATCGCTTTTCAACTTTCGACCGGGAACCTAAAAATTCATATAAAATAAATCATTACTTTTTGTGATGCAAAAGAATCGTTGTGTATATAATTCAATGGGTATATATATTTGTACCTCTTTTTGAGATGCAACCGACTCGATGCGTCTTGAAATCCCTTTACCAGCTTTAGGGGTGGGTCTTGTAGGAGTCTAACATTACCATGTAATAAGGATTGATTAAATATCATAATTGTAGCTGAATTGAAATGTGAATTCTAAATATTCATAATCATTTAGAACATATATACCTCGGCATCAGGGAAAATTAGATCTGACGGCCAACCAACAAAGGATCCGACTGCATCTCGCATCAACGTTGTCTCTGAAACAACGTCGGGTAATGGTAGACGGGCGTCCGTATCTAATACGAGGTCAACCGAAACTTTCATAAATCCCACCGGGAGGGGATTATGGTGAAGTAATTCACCCAAAGTATTGTGCACTTTTCCCTTGCCAACCATGCGATAAGTTGGTGACGATAGATACAGCTGACAAGGTGAAATGCCCTAAACCAATAATAAATGTTATTGTTAACTTGTATATGTGTCAAGTAAAAAAGTGCTATTTTAATTTCATAATAACATATATAATTACCTCGGGAAATTTCGGTTGATGATTGATACTAGCTCGGTCACTAGTATCTTTTGCCTCGGAAGCGCACCTTTCCTCTCTATACCTTGCATTCTCGTTTTGCAGTTGGAGTACTTGTGCCCTTAACTCCGCCAAGGTCTCCATCACCTCTTTGTTGGTAGGATTTTTTGTTTTTGTTTTTTTATAAAATGACGACGGAGTCACACCAAAACCCTTACCCCTCACACGACCGGAATACTCAGGAACATTTAGTACTCGACTAAGTACGCTCCTGCAATCCTGGACCTCGGTTGAAGGGGTTTGGGATAAAGTCTCCTGAAATATTATTAGAGGAGATTAAAAATGAATTATATGTCTAACAAAATTTTCGATATAATTAAAGAAATAATGTTACATATACTTACACATTCGTCATAAACATTTTGGACCGCTTCAACGACAACCCCATCCTTCCCAACCCGAGCAGCCTTCCATAATACGTGGTCCGGAAGAGATGTTGCGTCACTTTTCTCCTCGGCTAGCTACACATTGAATTAGATTATAAGATCATCAATTATAACATATTGTGACAATGTATAAGCTCATAGCATTTGAATATACTCACAATTCTTTGTTGTAACCGTGCATAACCCGTACGCCCTTTTTTGTACGGATACGCGGGTTTTGATGCCCTTTTCCTATTTATGTCGCTTATTTCCTGGATAAAAAAGTTTAAGGCATATTAGAACCAAGTAACTTAACAATTGTATAATACCATAATTAATAGACATTACATGAAATTTTTCGTTTCTTCGTTTGGCGACAAAGTTATCCCATTCATCGGCTGAAATAATCTCGGCATACTTCATTGGCCGTTCTCCTTCAACAAATTTTCCTTCCTCATCCTTGAGAAATTTGTTGCACAAAAAGGATCGAAATCCTCGGAGTCTTTTTCCGGCCAATTGAATACAATATTTTTGCCGGCTTTCATCGATGTGAAAGGATCTCTAAAAAACATACAAATGGAGTGTGTTATTATAAAGTAATATTATAATAATATATGGTTAACAAATAGTCAACAAAAAAAACATATAACAATATATGGTAAGTACCTGTATCTCCGACCATATTTTTTCCTTGCCAACCTTCAAGTCCGGACTTCTCCAATTATCACATGTAATCGGAATATGTTGGCGAACAAGGAAACCAATGTAACTTGCCAACATTGAACCGTTAGGCTCAATTAGTTGGTCTTCAGCACTCCAATGTACTTCAAATTTTACACCCTTGTCTCTTGCACGAATGATTGACTTCATAACAGTCAATCCTCGTTTGATTTCTTTTTCAACATTATTACGTGATTCATTCGCGGCATGGGTATCGTCTTGGTTAGCCATTTTATCTGTAATATAGAAATGATTCAATAAGACCCAAGTAAGACAATGATTCAATACGTGAACACATTTACTGCATGCACAAACTTACTGCATACACATTTACTCACACACACCTACTGCATGCAAAAGACCAATGCAAACTTATGGTGTTTGGAACATGAACAAACTTACATCCATAATCATCAAACTTCCAAGCACAAGCTCAAACACACTTCAAATATATCAGTTTTCAATCAGAAATAAAAAACTCAGTTTGCCCTAAACAACATTAATCAACATAATGCACAAAATGAAAAACTAAGTTTAGAAAATGCCCTAATCAAACACATGAAGAAAGTGAACGGTAACGATGGAGAAGAGAAATACCTTAAAGGTGACGGTAACGATGGAGAAGAAAGTGAACAGTGACGGTGGAAGAGGTTAACGCAGTGAACGTGAACGGTGAGGGAGGGAGAACGAACGGCGACGATGACGGTGAGGGAGGGAGAACGAACGGAGGACGAGAGTAATCGCAGTAGAGAGTAATCGCAGTTGAGAGAAAACCCAGTTACGTAAACGAAATAGCTTATAGAGAGGGAAAATAAAGAGACATGCAGTATATGTTATAATTTTAATGTTTACTAAAGGGGACCTTAGAGGGCGCTTTTTTAAAAAAAGCGCCCTCTAAAGGGGGCCTAAGAGGGCGCTTCTGAAAGCGCTCTCTAAGGCTTTCCAAAAGCGCCTTCTAAACTGGAAATGTACATGGACTTAGAGAGCGCTTTTTCAAAAGCGCCCTCTAAGGGTAACCTTAGAGGGCGCTTTCACAAAAGCGCCCTCTATTGTTGTCCCTCCATTTTTTTTTTGGCTTCACTTTAGAGGGCGCTTAGTTACAAAAGCGCCCTCTAAAGGGGGCCTAAGAGGGCGCTTCTAAAAGCGCTCTCTAAGGCTTTCCAAAAAGCTCCTTATAAACTGGAAATGTACATGGACATAGAGAGCGCTTTTTTAGAAGCGCCCTCTAAGGTTACCCTTAGAGGGCGCTTTCAATAAAGCGTCCTCTATTGGTGTCCCTCCATTTCCT
Source organism: Lathyrus oleraceus (assembly GCF_024323335.1). Lineage (NCBI taxonomy): Eukaryota > Viridiplantae > Streptophyta > Magnoliopsida > Fabales > Fabaceae > Lathyrus > Lathyrus oleraceus. The sequence goes on from NC_066580.1 coordinate 121,985,855, forward strand.
CATTATTTTTTCGCTTCACTTTAGAGTGCGCTTTGTTACAAAAGCGCCCTCTAAAGTGCGCTGTCTATTCCAATAGTATGCTCCTTATTTTTTCTCTTTATTTTAGAGTGCGCTTTTGTAATAAAGCGCCCTCTAAGGGGCGCTGTCTATTCCAGTTTTTGGCGTAGTGGTTCCAAAGTAAGAGTTTCTTCTATTTGGTTTTCATAAGGGATCAATAAAAGAATATGGGATAGTTTGAACACCTCTTTTGGGAATATCTATGGACTGGATCAGTCCCCCCTAAAAGAGATGTTTCATAGGTTGTAACTGATTGATCATAATCCTGGTAGAACACTAGGAGATGTGGTGAAAATTGAGGGTGGTCTTTTGAGATGGAACTTCCTTTGGAGACGACCTTTCTTTATTAAGGACTTTTTCCTAGTGGATCAATTTTTTTCTTCTGCTGCAAGGAACCTCTTTTTTGCTGATATCATTTCTGCTAGATATGATGATTATCCTTTCTGCTAGATACAATGATTTTGTTATTTATTCCTTGAGTAGCAATAGGACATCTAGCCTTCAATCAACCTCATCTTGGTGGAAAAGGGTCTTGATAATCGGTTCTAACGTAGGAGTTTCTTCTGATAGTTTGTAGATGGGATAAGTCAAAAAATAGGGGATAATTCAAACACCTATTTTTGGGACGATCTTTGGGTAGGACCAGTCCCCATAAAAGAGAAGTTTCATAGGTTGTACCTTATTGATCGTAATCCTGGTAGAATAGTGGGAAAGGTGGTGGAAATTGAGGGGGGTCGTTTGAGGTGGAATTTTCTTTATTCAGGAACTTGTCGTAGTGGATAACTTTTTTCTTATGCTGCAATGGGTTACTCTTTCTTCGGGTAACGATTGTTAGTGATGGAAGGATGTGACATACCCAATTGCTTCAACTTATACTTTTCTCATCCAGGATAAGCTCAACTCCCCTCTCTTTATTTAATTAGGAGGGATTGGGTTTTGACTATTATTTGGCGTAGTTGAGTTCCTTCTAAAATATTTGTCTTCTCTTTGTAACATCTTTTAAATAAGTTCTCATCAAAAGTTAATTTGGCCAAGCGTGGGGTGATCTAAGAAAATGTTGAGGCGTCAAGTAGTTTTTGTGGGAGAGTTGTTGAGTCGGCTTTACATTTTTTTTAACACATGATACTATTTTAACTCTTTGTAATATGAATTTTAGGTGGATGAGTTGGTCTTATGTTATCAATGAGGATATTTTGTCTCTTCTGAGTCTTTTGGTAACTTAGGGGTAGCAGCAAAACTAAGAAGGGATCATTTAATGGTTTGACGCTATGTGGTTTGACTTATCGAAAAGTCTCAGAGTGATTTTGTTTTTCAGGTAAAATTGTAAACGTGGAAGACTTAGAGGCTACGAGCATCACTTTGATATGGAAATGGTACTTGAAAAGTTTTTGAAGTACTTTTATCATTTTTCCGTTTGATTCAAGAATCATACCCTCTTTATGGATCAATAGTGACACTAGGCATGACAACATAACTCGTACCCGCAAGTACCCACCCGAACTCGCTCCGAAGTTGATGGGGAAAACACGCTTTGACTGGATTTGGATTTTCCCCGATTATAAAATATGGGGACGGGTCGGGTAATGGGGACACTAGTACCCACCTCGAACCCGCCCCATTTATTTCATTATGTACATTATTATTTATTTTTGATAATTTAAAATATTAAATATGTGGTCAATGTTTTAATATTTTAATTTTAATTTATTATTTAAAATATTTGAAATATATGTATGAAATTTTTTTGATTGTTTTATTTTATCATTTGTAATATAATTTTATTTTGGAATAAAAAAATATTTTTATTACAAAAATTGATTTCACTTAATGAATTGTGGCAGAACGGAGATACCAAAACCCAACTCAAACCCGTTTGGGATGAGTTTGAGTTTTGATTCTCCATCACCGTTTGAGTTTTGGACGGGGAATGAGGACTGTTTGAGGATTCAGGTTTGAGTTTGGGGAGGTAAAAACTGTCCCCGACCCCGCCCCGTTGCCATGCTTAAGTGGTACCGAGTGTTTGGACCTAATTAGGGGTGAAATGTCTTTTCTTTTATGTGGAGATTTATGATTTTTTCATTTTCTCCTTATAATTGGGTTCCAATTGTGTTGGTTGAGGATAATCTTCTTTATTGATGTGTTTGTTGATGTTATTAACATTTCCTCTTTTGTTCGGTGTGATTTTTGTCAGACCTTTGTAAATTTGCAGATCTCCTCTTTCTTTTATATATATATATATATATATATATATATATATATATATATATATATATATATATATAAATCGCCTTCATTTTAATATATAAGTTTGGCATTAAAAAATTAGCATGTTGTGTGTAACCAACACTAAATTGAGAAAAGATATAATATAATTTTCATATTATGCATGATGCTTACCAAACTTACCGTTAATTAAAAAAGAAATGTTTTGAGATAGTAAAACACACGTGGACACGTATTTGTTGCATTGACTATTTCGGTTCTTCCATTTATAGTGGTCAATGTTGACTCTAATGTTATTCGATCGACATATCATTTCTTTGTTCTTCAAATATCATTTTTTTTTCTCAATTCTTTATTTAAAATAAACTCTGATAATTCAACATTCAGTTGGAAGTAAATAAAATTTAACTAAAATTATTGTTATTAAATTCAAATTTGATTTCTATCAAATAATATGTCATTAACATTTTTAAAAAATATCATGATTCACTGTATTATGACTCTTCCTTAAATATGAATCCAAAATTTAGAATCTAGTCACTGACCTATAAACATGCATCCCCTATATTTATTATTAGCATTAATAAATATTTAATTAAGAAAATAATTTAAAAAGAAAATAATTAGAGTCAAAATTTTGTTTGACTGAATAATTGAATAAAAAGAAATTATGAAAACCAAGATGAGATGGTTTTCAGATTTTATACAACCAAGTTATATACTACAAAAGATAGTGAAAAGGGCTAAATCAATGTTCATACATATTTTTTTTTAAAAAAAATCATATTCTTTTATTGCGATACATATTTTTTTTTAAAAAAAATCATATTCTTTTATTGCGATTCTTCGAATTAGATCATAATGAGGATCAAAATCAATTTTTCTGTTCCGCTCTTATTCACATGTTTTCTTTCTCTACTACATTCAACTTCAAGTGCGCAAACACTCGATGATATTGTTTCTGCTCGTTTGATCGATGCTCGTCTTCAAGATTGCGCCTTTAAGGCGTTTATCGAATCTAAATCCGGTGTAATTTACGATGCTAAAGCACCTTCGAATCTAACCGGGATTAGAGTTTCAGCAATTAGGGTTAGAAGTAGAACTTTGTTGAACAAAGGTGTTCAAAGTTACAAAGGATTCGAGATCCCAGTAGGTGTTACCGAAAAACCTTATGTTAATAAACTTGTTTTGGTTTACCATAATTTAGGTAATTGGTCTCAAAAGGTTTACCCTTTATCTGGTTATTCATATTTAGCACCTGTTCTTGGTTTATTAGCCTATGATGCAACAAATTTGATTGCTTCAAATTTACCTGAATTGGATTTAAGAGCTAATGGAAAACCAATTTTGGTTAATTTCTCAAATGTGACAAAATCATCACCATTTGGTTCATTAGCCAAATGTGTGTATTTTGATTTACATGGTTATGTGAAGTTTGACACTTTGTTAAATGGAAATGTTTGTGCAATATTTCAACAAGGGCATGTTTCAATTGTTGTGGAATCAAAAGATCAAGTGCAAGATCATTGGAAGTATGAGTTCAAGATGAAGATTGTGGGTATTATATGTTTGGTTTGTGGGATTGTGTTGTTGATGATGATTTTAGGTTTATTTTTTAGATTAAGAAGGAAAAAAAGGGTAGACAAAAAGCAATTGGAATTTGAAGATGATAATTATGAAACATTGAAGATGTCATCATTTGGTCACACCAAAGAACCAATGGCACTAGGGACTCGTACGAAACCAATGATTGAAATGGATGTTTTTCCTTAAATTTAAACCATTGTTGGTGCTACTACCATTTATGTATTTATTTTTTTGTTGTTATAGATGTTTTTTTAGGTTATTGCTTGGTCCAATGATGAGTTCAAATGATTTGGGAGGATTTGGTGGTTTCGATCATGTAAAACTGTTGATTTAAAATTGATTAAATTGAAGGGTTTGTTTTTTATGTGCTGCTGAATTTGTGTTTATTTGTTAATTGACAATCTAACTATCAGAGCATGTATATAATTATGGTTACAACTTGTTCAGAAAACCATGTTTAGTGTGACTGTTAGTATCATTAGAGGGAGGCCTTGTAACTATTAACTATTCCTTTTTGGATTGGTTTGTGTCTGTTTTGCAACACCTTGTGGGGCTCTTCATTAATGGTGGACTCATTGAAGTATGCTAATAAACAATGAGAAAGATGAGCATGACAATTGGTATCATGGGAATGATTTATTTGTCCCACATTGTTTACTTAAAAAGCAATTTAGTATTTATAAAGTTTATTCCTGCATCACCATCTGAACTGTGTCACCAACTGAACTGGAAAAATATTCTACGGTTATGGGGCCAAAAGTTTTCATTTAAAAAATTTGAATAATTAATTTTAAAAATATATTAATAAATAAATTGTCCTAGTCATCATTTTTATTTTATTAAAAATAATTTTTTATCCAAATCACATTGCCACATATGTAAAATTGAAGGGGGTCAATAAAATCTCAAGAAAAGTAAAATTGAGAAATCGAAAAATTGAATTTTAAAATGGAGGGATTCAAAATTAAAAAGACGTCAAAATATAGAGACCAAAAGTGCATTTAAGCTTATAATTGTTTTTCAAATTAAATACCAAAATATTCATGTTTCTAACAAAGACATTTCACGTAAAGAGGATGTGTCAACGTATGTTTTATGAACATGTCAATGTCAATGACACGTGAATTAGGGGATTAAGAGCATGCACCACTCCCCTTGGCGCATTAGTGCATTGTTTTTTTTATAAATTAAAATTAAAGTTAAAAGAATTGAAGACGATAGCAATAATAGTTCCACAGATCAACACCATTGACGACGGTAGCAACATTTCTCTGATTACGACTAAGGTATGGTTTCTCACTTGTAACCTACTAAAAACGTCAACTTTTTTCTGGCCATCTTCCTTAGTACTTCTGCTATCTTATGTAGGTTGAATAGGTAACATAGAAGATGTTTAAGTGTGTTGTTTATCATTTTGGTGAGTTTTCTAGGGAGTTTGCTAACTTCACAAAGTTAGGGTATCAAGGGTTAGAGACCATTTGGGATGTTGATCCAGATTATTGGAGTTACTTTGAAATTTTAGGTATGTTAAAATATTTAAGCTATCCAACTGTAGGTAAACTTTGGTTTACGATGAAATGAATGTTTGTGATATTGTGTTGTTAGAGGATGACAAGAGAACAAAGAGGATGCAAAAAATTGCAGTAATGACTGGGGAATGTCATTTATATGTTACTCATCCTGTTTCACAGCCTAACATTATTGATGAACCAATTTTTTCATTAGGATTAGATGATGAAGTTGTTCTGGACGTGGGAGCTGAGTTTGGAGTTAATGAAACTGATGTGGGGACCATTGTGGTGCAAGATAATACAAATGTGGGAGCTGGGTTTGGAGTTAATGAAACTGATGTGGGGACCACTATGGTGCAAGAGAATATAAATGTGGGTACACATGTGGGTGATGAGGGGAAAAACTGTGACATTGAGGATAATATGGGTGATGATGGGACAAATTGTGAAATTAAGGAGAATGTGGATGATGAAGAGATAAATTGTGACATTAAGGAGAATGTGGGTGATCAAGGGACAAACTGTGATATTGAGGAGAATGTGGGTGATGAAGGAACAAACTGTGACATTGAGGAGAATGTGGGTGATGAAGGGATAAATTATGACACTGAGGGACTCAACTGTGACTAGTTAGAAGTTGAGGGAGTTAATGTTAGCCAGGAAGAAATGGAGGTGGAGGTAGAGGGTAGTGAAGAAAGTTCTTTGGATGTGAATTTTGAAGACTCGGAAAATGATATAGGAATTGATGGAGAGATAGTAGTTGATGATGAGGAAGTGAGTACAAAAGGCAAGGCAAAGGGCAAGGCAAAGGGCAAGGCAATGGTAAGGCAAATGGTAATGCAAAGGGTAAGGAAAAGGGTAAGGCAAAGGGAAAAGCAAAAGGCAAGGGAAATATGGATGGATCAAGTGAAGGGATTGGTTTACTTGATGATGTGAATGAAGGTGAGGTCTTAGAGCCAAATTTAAGATGATTAAGTGACATTGAAGAGTATGATACTGATGAACTACCTCATGAGTATGATAGTGATAATGGTGAGATTATAAAGGATCCCTTTGTAACCTTCAAGCTTCCAAAAAAATGGAAGACTATAAATGGGAAGTAGGGACTTATTTTGCTATATATGATGACTTTAAGGAGGCTATAAGAACATATGTTATACATTCAGGAAGAAACTTGAAATTTAAGAAAAATGACAAAAGGAGGATGAGAGTGAAATGCAAGGATGGTTGTCCATGGGAGGTATATTGTGCAAATATAAAAGGGAAAGAAACTTGACAATTGAGGACAATAGTGGACAGACATACATGTAGCAGGGATTATAAGATTAGGTTCCTAAATTCCAAGTGGTTAGGCAAAGAGGTCCAAAGCAATGTTAGAGAGAACCCGAATTTGAAGTTGAGTGATATTATGGAGAAGACACGTTAAAAGTGGAATGTAGACATCAACAAGACACTTGCATATAGAGCAAAGACACTTGTTATTGACATTGTGGATGGTTCATTTAGGGAGCAATATAGAAGAATCCATGATTATGGCTATGAACTGTTAAGGGTAAATCCAGGATCAACTGTTAAAATTACAAGCCATCCATTTCAAGGAGAAGTGGAAAATAGTGAACACCCTGATAGGAAAATGAATCCTCACTTCCAAAGGATGTATATATGCCTCAAAGCTTGCAAGGAAAGTTTTTTCAAATGCAAATCTATTATAGGATTATATGGGTGTTTCTTAAAGGGATACTATGATGGACAAATACTAGCTACCATTGGGAGGGACCCAAATGACCAAATGCTTCCAATTGCATAGGCAGATGTTGAGGGTGACACTAAATATTCATGGAGTTGGTTTTTAGAATTATTGACAATTGATTTAGGAGGAGTCGAGTATTGCAAAACTTATACGTTCGTAAGTGATTAACAAAAGGTTACCTCTAAATTTGAATTGTACTTATTTCATATATATCACCAAATGTTTTAAAACCTTGAAAAAAATGTATTGCAAGGTTTGTTACCAGTTATTGAGGAGTTACTTGGTAATATTGACCAGAGATTTTGTGTCAGGCATTTATATAGCAACTTCAGGAAGAAGTTCCCTTGCCTAAAACTGAAGGAATTGATGTGGAGGGATGCAACTACAAGCCATGTGAATGCTTGGGAGAAAATAATGCTTGAAATCAAAGGAGTAAATGAAGAGGCATTCAAACATCTCATCAAAATTCCACCAAGATTCTATAGCAAATCAAGGTTCGGAACAAGTACAGGTTGTGATACTTAGATCAATAATATGTTTGAGGCATTCAACTCAATCTTTGTAGTTGCTAAAGCCAAGCCAATTGTTACAATGCTTGAAGAAATTAAAGTGTATATAATGCAAAGATGGGAATCAAATAAGTAAAATATTGGCAAATATGAAGACACAATACTACCAAACATCAAAAAGAAGATGGAAAGGGAATCACATAAAACCAACCATTGGATTGTGAGGTAATGATTAATTTGTTGTCCTTTTACTCAATTAAATGCCTATTTTGAATGTTGAATATTACAGGCATGCATGTGAATATGACTACGAGGTTATGCATATATCACTAAATGGAGAAAAATATATTGTCAATCTTTCCAAGAAAGAATGCTTATGTAAAATGTTAATGATGACAGGGTTATCATGCTGTCATACAATGTCATGCATGAAGGATCAACATTTACAAATTGATGATTTTGTACCTGACTGTTATAAGAAGGAACTCTATGAAGCTTGTTATTCACCAGTTATTTATCCAGTTAATGGGGAAGCTTTTCTGGACTAAATTTGATATTGTTGATCTCCAGACACCAACAATAAAGATACAACCTGGAAGGCCTAAGAAAAAGAGGAATATAGAAGCTGGAGAAAGGTGAGGGATGAGACATACTTGAAAAGGGCAAACCATGGAATCAAGTGTAGTCGTTGCCACAAAGATCGTCACAACCAGGCCACCTATAAACTACCACAACCAGTAGTGCCTTCAACTCAGGTACCAGAAGGAACCTCAACTCAGGAACCACAAGCAATAATTTCAAGTCAGCCACCAGAATCATCTATTTCAAGTCAGACACCACAACCAACAGTTTCAAGTCAGCCACCACAACCAACAATTTCAAGTTAGCCACCAACCAAAAATAAAGAAAAAAAACTTCAAATGGGTGGGAAGCCTATTTCAAGTCAACCTTGATGCTTGTTGTGATGTTTGTTATGCCTTATAATGGCTTTTGTAATTTTATTTTAGTATCTTATAATGGCTTATTGACACTGGCTTATAATGCTTTTTTGTAATATTATTTTAGTGCCTTATAATGGCTTATTGACAATGGCTTGTAATGCATTTTTGTGATTTTATATTAGTGTCTTATAATGGCTTATTGACAATGGCTTGTAATGCCTCTTTTTATCACTTTTTGGAATGTGTATAGATATGCATTATAATTGGTTCTATTTTGTTCCAACTTTTATACCAGTTATGTATCAGTGTTAAAACAGAGAATAATGTACAAACATAACACTTTGTTAAAACAGACACTAACATTCTTCATTAAATAAATAGAAGATTACATTCATATTGTGAAAACAAAACACTAAATTACCCTAATAGTAATTGAAATACATTGTTACAAACATAAGGTTCAACCTTAAGCTCAACATCCCAACCACAATGGACATTTTCAACCATCCTTTAGTGCGGATAACCTCATTTTTCAATTTGTTAATTTTATTCTTTTGTCTTTCAAGCGTCAAATCCCTTTCATCAACAAATTCATCCCCTAACTACTTGAAGAAATTACATCCTTTATCCATGTGATTTCTGTAATTTCTACAACTCCAAAATTTTCTCCCATAGTTGACACTTTTCATATCACTAACAATACGAAGAACACTATCATCTTGGAAAAAACACTCCATTCTCTTGTTTCTCTGAAGCACAAATCCAAATGTACCAAAGTTTGTGATTGAAGCACTGCTTGCATTCTTAGACATTGAAGCACTGATGGAAGATGGAAGAATACGAATGCACGATGGAAGATGGAAGAAGGAATAGTGAAAATGAGAAACCACGATCCAAATGTATGAACAATGAAAAACGAATGAGGAAGATGAAGATTGGGAAACACGAACCCTGAATGGTTTATAACACAACAACTGAGTGTTAACTTGGATGTTTTCATACCTGGCATGCCACCTCAGTCATACTTAACGTTTTTTCACCCAAACTAACAGAATGGGACCATTTAGTGTAGCAGAAGAGAAGTTAAGGTAACATTACATAACTTTTTTTAGTTAGGGGACAAACACGAAACTTCGCTTAAAGTTAAGGGACCTAGGAACTAATTATGCCTTTGATTTTTTAACACATAGACGACAATTGAAATTGCGTAACTAAATAAAATTTCAATTTAAAGTCGTTATAAAGCATAAAATTGTCATAGGTATTGTGTTTTTGCCCTTGGATTCTTGTTGTTCTGGCCAATTCGCGATCTAGCGTAAAAAACCCGATTTTTAGGAAAATTGCCTCATAATCAAAATTTTACCGTGCCATTTTATAAAAAAAAGAATCAGGATTCAAAGTCCTATAATTTTGGAAAAAATACGGGACACCACCCTAAATAACTTTAACAGATTTTGTGGCGCTAGATATTAATTATAACACATTGTGTATTTAATATTTATAAAATAACCTAATGCACTATGGCGCCTGGGGTTTTGGCACCTCCTTTTAGGCTCTCAAAGCATGTTCCGCTTCCTTTGGCATAACAGTAGTGCATGTTAGAACAAGATTTTGGTTCTGCAATTTATCTCTGAGTTTTGATGATAACAAAGAATCAAACAATTTGGTACCCTAATAATTTTTCTAAATGTGCAGGACTCTAACGTAAAATGAATCTGATAAAACAAAATCTGACAAAGTCTAGAACAACTGACTCAGAACAAAATAAATCAGATCCGACGTTGAACACAAGCATATCTAAGAAAAATCACATACAAAATCTGAAGACTATGAGGAATCCAAAGACTCTGATGAATGTACATCTGTAGACTCTAAAGACGCTCCATCTGAAGATCAGTCAAACAACTATCCAAAGAATACAAGATCTGAGAAAAGAATATGATTTCCGCGCATTCTGAATCACGCCCAACAGATCATCTGACCAATCAGAATCAGTAACTTAACAAAGAAGTATTCCAAGTATGGTATGAATCTCTATATGGATAATATTGAATACACTCCAAAACTGCTATGGAAAGGACAAGAAAGTTAATGTCATGAAGACCCATTATTGGCAAGATATCACCATCAATATTCTCCCCAAAGGTATCATCTCCAAGCATTATAAAAGTCCCAACTATCATCATACAAACACACGAAACTATCACACAAGAATTCTGTTTTTACACTTTGAATCATATACTAAATTCTTGTCATTTTTATCACACACGGGTTGTTGCTCTTAGTGTGATTATTGATCATCTGTTTTTAATTGTGTTCATATTGCTTATCTAGAAGCTCCAAACACATTCTTGTAATTCTCAATAGTTGTTGTAAATTCCTCAAGTGACTTGTGAAGTTTGTAAACTTGAGAGGGCTAAGAGATTGTTGAACTCTTAGACGATTGTTGTAATCTTTCTAGATTATTAGATTAAGTCCTTATTGAAGGCGAAATCACCTTGGTCGGGTGGACTGGAGTAGCTTTGATTTTTCAAGCGAACCAGGATAAACTTCTGTGTTGTTTGTTATTACCTTTGTGTGTGTAGCGTTACTAAAAGTTTTTATTGTCAGTGAAAACAATTCAACCCCCCCTTCCTTTCTTGTTTTTCTCCACCTTAATTTGGTATTAGAGCTTCAGCTCTGTTATTGATATTTGAATCAAACACTTAACAGTGTGGAGAGATCCAACGTGAGAAAAACACCATGGATAACACCACTGAAAGAGATAGCTACAACGCTAAACCTCCAGTGTTCGATGGAGAGAAATTTGATTATTGGAAGGACAAAATTGAAAGCTTATTCCTAGGCTATGATGCTGACCTATGGGACATTGTTACCAATGGTTATGAACCACCCGTATCTGCTCTGGGTGTTGTCATTGTAAGACGAAAAATGAGTGATGATCAGAAGCGTGACTTCAAGAATCACCACAAAGCCAGAACTATTCTATTGAATGCAATATCCTACAACTAAAGAAATATTTGATTCCTTGAAGATGACTCACGAAGGCAATAACCAAGTCAAAGAGACTAAGGCTCTGGCCTTAATCCAAAAATATGAAGCCTTTAGAATAGAAGATGATGAAGTTGTTGAGGTAATGTTTTCTAGATTCCAAACTTTAGTTGCAGGACTCAAGGTTCTGAACAAAGGATACACAACTACAGATCATGTCAAAAAGATAATCAGAATTCTTCCAAAGAAGTGGAGACCTATGGTTACTGCTTTAAAGTTATCCAAGGATCTGAATAACATAAGCCTTGAAGAACTCATCATCTCCTTTAGGAGTCATGAGATAGAGCTAGAGGAATATGAACCTCAAAAGAAAAGAAAATTAGTGGCTCTGAAGTCTAGATCAGAAAGAAGAAAGCCAGAAAGGAACAAAGCCTTTCAAGCTGAAGAAGAAGACGAAGATGACTCTGAAAAGGAAGATTCTAATGATGAAGAAGAGTTATCTCTCTTATCCAGAAGAATCAAACAACTATGGAGAAAAATAAATAGCAACTTCAAAAGACCCAAATAGAAGGGACATCGTTCAGAGTCAACTTCCAGAGGCAGACCAAACAAAGAGGTAACCTGCTATGAATGTAAAGAACCTGGACACTACAGAAATGAATGTCCAAATCTCAAGAAAGACATTTCCAAAAAAGAAGGATTCAAGGAAAACTCTTTCAAAACTAAGAAATGACTTATGGAAACATGGGATGACTCTGAATCTGACGCTTTAGAATCTGATTCTGAATAGGAATAGGAAAATGTTACACTCATGGCTACCACATCTGGAAGTTCATCCGAAAAGGAATCTGACTCTGAGGAGGTATTTTCTGATTTTTCTCATTTTGATCTGGAAACCTGTTTATCAGAATCTCTAAGCTCTTATCATAAGCTTTAACAGAAATTCAAGATCCTAAAAAGGGTTCATGAAGAAACTATTGAATAGTGTGATAAGCTTGAGAAAGAAGTTTATGAACTTAAAGAAAACAATTTTGTCCTTGAACAAGAAAATGAATTTTCAACCAAAAAATGTTTAAAACTTGAAGAAACTCTTTCCAAAGCTCCACCAACTTCTGACACCATCACATATAAGTATGAAAAAGCTTTTCAGAAATTTCTGAACAATGGGCTTGAAAGAAGCAAAATGGCTTCTATGATTTATGGTGTTAGTCACAATAAGAAAATAGGGATTGGATATGACTCTGATGAAAATGAGTTAATACCTTCTGCAGAAGACAAACCTAAATCTCCTTTTTCTTATCATTAAACACATGCACAAACACAAAAATTTTATAATGCTAGAAAACCCAAAGTTTCCAGAAACTCTAGGAGAACTAATCATAAAGGACCTAAAAGATAAAATAGTATATGTTGCAAATATCTTGTGCAACAGAGTTAAAACACCAATCATGGTACCTGGACTCTGGATGCTCGTGACACATGATGGGAAGAAAGCATATATTCCAAAGCCTGGAACTTAAAGACGCTGGCTTCGTAGGCTTTGGAGGAAATCAGAAAGGAAGAATCAGATGATCTGGAATGGTTGGTAATGGATCTCTTCCCTCTATTTCTGATGTCCTTTATGTGGAAGGATTAATGCATAACTTGTTATCCATAAGTCAATTAAGTGATAACGGTTATGATATAATCTTTAATCAAAAACCGCACAAAGCTATTAATCAGAAAAATGGCACAATCCTTTTCACTGGTAAGAGGAAGAGTAACATTTACAAAATTAAGTTGTCAGATCTAAAAGATCAAAATGTAAAATGTTTAATGTCTATAAATGAAGAGAAATGAGTGTGGCATGGTCGCTTGGGTCACATTAGCATGAGGATTTCTCAGCTAAATAAACTTGAGTTAGTTAGAGGCCTACCTAAGCTGAAGTTTTCTTCAGATGCTCTTTGTGAGGCATGTCAGAAAGGAAAATTTTCTAAAACAACTTTCAAAAATAAAAATGTTGTTTCTACCTCTAAGCCTCTGGAACTTCTACACATTGACTTGTTTGGACCTGTTAAGACAGCGTCAGTTAATGGTAAGAAGTATGAACTTGTCATTGTGGATGATTATAGTCGTTGGACATGGGTAAAATTCATAAGACATAAGAATGAGTCACATTCTGTGTTCACTAGTTTCTTCTCAAAAGTGCAAGATAAATTTGACTCTAAAATCATCAGAGTTAGAAGTGATCATGGTGGTGAATTTGAAAACAAACTTTTGAAGAGATTTTAGACTCTAATGGAATATCCCATGATTTCTCCTGTCCTAGAACTCCACAGAAAAATGGAGTTGTAGAAAGGAAGAATAGGACTCTCCAAGAAATGGCTAGAACTATGATCAATGAAATAAATGTAGCTAAGCACTTTTGGGATGAAGTTATGAATATAGCGTGTTATATTCATAATAGAATCTCTATTAGACCTATTCTGGAGAAGACTCCTTATGAACTGTGTAAGGGAAGAAACCCCAACATTTCTTATTTTCATCATTTTGGATGTTCTTGTTTTATCCTAAATACTAAAGATAATCTGAACAAGTTTGACTCTAAAGCACAAAAGTTTATAATGTTGGGATACTCAGAACGCTCTAAAGGCTATAGAGTATACAATACAAAAACACAAATTGTGGAAGAATCAATACATGTCAGATTTGATGATAAGCTTGACTCTAAAAAGTCAAAGCTACTTGAGAATTTTGAAGATTTGGAGATAACGTTTGCAGGTTATGATGAAAAGACTAAAGAAGCAGAAAAGGAAACGTCAGAAGCACCTGAAGTTACAATCAATCAGAAAAGATCAAGAAATAAACAAAATGTTTCTGAAGAATTGATTCTAGGAAACAAAAACAAACCTGTCAAAACAAGATCAACATTCAAAGGTTTTGAAGAAACATTTCTAGGACTAGTATCTCTGATAGAACCAACATCATGTGAAGAAGCTCTTCAAGACAAAGAATGGATTCTGGCAATGGAATAAGAAGTTGATAAATTTGCAAAGAATGATGTCTGGGATCTTGTACCAAAACCCAAGGGAACCCACGTGATTGGAACCAAATGGGTGTACAGAAACAAACTCAATGAAAAAAGTGAAGTGGTCAGAAACAAAGCACGATTGGTGGCACAAGGTTACAATCAACAAGAAGGTATTGACTATAATGAAACCTTTGCTCCAGTCGCCAGGTTAGAATCTATTTGTTTACTTGTATCTTTTGCTGTAAATTACTCCATCAAACTATATCAGATGGATGTCAAAAGTGAATTTCTGAATGGATATATTTCTGAAGAGGTGTATGTTAATCAACCTCCTGGTTTTGAAAACTCAAAATGTCCAGAGCATGTTTTTAAACTGAAAAAATCTCTTTATGGTCTGAAATAAGCTCTCATAGCTTGGTATGAAAGACTAAGTTCTTTTCTTCTATAAAATAATTTTATTAGAGGAAAAGTCGATTCCACTCTCTTCTGTAAAAACATCAGAAATGACCTTATGATCTGTCAGATATACGTTGATGACATAATTTTTGGTTCTGCTAACCCCTCTGTCTGTCAAGAATTTTCTGAGCTAATGCAGGCTGAATTCAAAATGAGTCTGATGCAAGAACTAAAGTTCTTTCTGGGAATTCAAATCAATCAAACATCATATTCTACTTATGGAATTTTTTTTTTAAAATAACCAGGTTTTTCAAAAAAAAAACGAAAATAACCATCTTTTCAAAAAAAAATCCAAAATAATCAACTTTGGGAGAGGATGCACCAGGGGAGTTGGCGCACCCCCCAAAAAACCAGAGGAGGCGCCAGATGCATTGGGCCTCCTAAAGGAGGCGCCAATGCTTGTGGCACCTGCATGGCCCTCCATGAGGAGGAGCCAATGCATTTGGCGCCTCAGTGTGTTGCTTGTGGGAAAACTTTTTTTTGCAGCCAACAAGAATTGAACACATAACCTTTTGACCAAGAGTTAAACATGTTACCACAGCACCACAGACCATTCAAATTAATTTGTTTCATCATATATTTAATATATCGTGTATAATTACAGTAGATTAATAAATTAATAAAATTTAGTTGAAATTTTTTTCACTTAGTTTTAAAATAATGTATAATTACATTAGATTAATTTGTTTCATCTCTATATATTTGTCTTAATTATTTTCACTTAGAACTTTTATACCTATTTTAAAATTTTAAATTAACTAAATATATATTTAATTTTATTTTATCATTGTTTTAAAATATATAAGTTAAGAATATTATTTAATATTTGCATTTTAATTTCTTAAGAGTACAATCGCAATTTTATATTATAACATTAAATATAAAATATAGATAATATCCATTCGACATATCAAATATGAACGTAGATAGTTAAAATATTTATGTTTATTTAAAATTCATTATAATAAAATTAAATAAAATATATATTTTTTATTTTATAAAAAGATTTGTTTAATAATAAAAAAAGTATTGTATACAAGAATATTTTAATTTTATAAAAATAAACATTAAATAAAATAATGGATGAAACATAGTGTAAAATAAAATTAAATATTTTAACTAATTATGTTTCACTTCATAACTGACATGACAGAAATCCAGCATCCAAATGGATTTCATTCTTCAAACTGATAACATAACCTCTCAAAAAGAACCATGCCGACGATAACCACTTTTCCGTTTTTTCACCAAACTCTAACCAACTGCCAAATGTAACCTCCTAACTAACTTCAAAATGGCACAACAGAAATAACCGAAAGTTGCTAATGGAGTAACAACCCTTCATCAATCGCTTTCCTCAACTCTCCATTCCAACCCCTTCACATAACAGAATTTTGTTTTCCACCCTCCAACTTCCATAAAAACCTCCAAACCACTGTTATTAGAAAAGGGAAAAAAACTCTCTCACGAGAACTTCTTCAACCAACTATAATCTCCCTAACTGAATAACAAAACCTCACAGAGTCAAATTCAACATTGATTCACAGAAGGAGCCTAAAAGAAAATTCTAACAGAGAATTGAAGACTAAACTTCAACCGAGAGAACCTTCCATTTGGCAACCATTGTGAACTCCCATCACATTACAGAATCCAACTCTGAAAACTCCCTTACAAATCACGCTTCAAAAGCCCTTTCATAACTACACAAGATGCACAAGAGAGAATCCATAGCAGAAAGGGAAAAGAAGCATAGACCAAGGGGAAATCAGTGACAAGAAATTGCAGGAAGAAACTCATGTTTCAAGAAGTTTCGTCAGCTCAAAGAATGTAAGGCACAAATCCAGCTCCTTCATCCTTAATCGACAATGAACCATCTTTATTCTTCAACGATAACGCCACGCCCGCGCACAGGTCCTGATCAACCAAGAGCTGAAAAATAATGGATGAAACATAGTGTAAAATAAAATTAAATATTTTAACTAATTATGTTTCATCCATTATTTTATTTAATGTTTATTTTTATAAAATTAAAATATTCTTTTATACAATACTTTTTTTATTAAACAATTCTTTTTATAAAATAAAAAATATATATTTTATTTAATTTTATTATAATGAATTTTAAATAAACATAAATATTTTAACTATCTACGTTCATATTTGATATGTCGAATGGATATTATCTATATTTTATATTTAATGTTATAATATAAAATTGCAATTGTACTCTTAAGAAATTAAAATGCAAATATTAAATAATATTCTTAACTTATATATTTTAAAACAATGATAAAATAAAATTAAATATATATTTAGTTAATTTAAAATTTTAAAATAGGTATAAAAATTCTAAGTGAAAATAATTAAGACAAATATATAGAGATGAAACAAATTAATCTAATGTAATTATACATTATTTTAAAACTAAGTGAAAAAAATTTCAACTAAGTTTTAGTAATTTATTAATCTACTGTAATTATACACGATATATTAAATATATGATCAAACAAATTAACATGAATGGTTTGTGGTGCAGTGGTAACATGTTTGACTTTTGATCAAAAGGTTTTGTGTTCGATTCTGGTTGGCTGCAAAATTAAATTTTCTTTTCACAAGCAACACACTGAGGCGCATGCCAGATGCATGCGCCAACTCCCCTGGCGCATCCTCTCCCAAAGTTGGTTATTTTGGAAAAAAAATTGAAAAGATGGTTATTTTCGGATTTTTTTTGAAAAACCTGGTTATTTAAAAAAAAAATCCTACTTATGTATATCAAAGCAAATACATAAAGGACATTCTGAAAAAGTTTGAAATGTGAGAAAGCAAACCGGCAAAGACCCCATGCACCCCACTTGCATTCTGGAGAAAGAAGAGGTAAGTCAAAAGGTTTGTCAGAAACTCTATCGTTTGGTATGATAGGTTCTCTTCTCTATCTAACTGCTACGCGTCTAGATATATTATTCAATGTGTGTCCCTGTGTAGATTCCAGCCAGATCCAATGGAATCTCACTTAACTGTTGTTAAGAGAATCCTAAGGTATCTGAAAGGAACACCTAACCTGGGCCTGATGTACAAGAAAACATCAGAGTACATGCTTTTTGGGTATGGTGATATAGATTATGCTGGAGACAGATTGGAACATAAAAGCACATATGGGAACTGTCAGTTTCTGGGAGGAAGCCTCATCTCATGGGCTAGCAAAAGACAATCAACCGTTGCACTATCAACTGCAGAAGTAGAATACATTTCAGCTTCATTATGCAGCACTCAAATGCTCTAGATGAAGAACCAGCTTGAGGACTTCCAGATATATGAGACTAACATCCCTATCTTTTGTGACAATACTGCTGCCATATGTTTAAGTAAGAACCCTATCTTACATTCCAGAGTGAAGTACATAGAAATTAAACATCATTTTATCAGAGACTATGTTTAGAAAGGGGTAATAAGTTTAAAATTCATAGATACAAACCATCAACGGGATGATATCTTCACAAAACCCTTGCCTGAAGATAGATTTTCCTTCATTCTGAAACATTTAAATATGGTATATTGCCTAGAGTGATTCTGAACTAGTGCGTTTCTTCTAACTTGTTAAAATAGGCTCTAACTTAATCATTGTTGGTCATCTGGTTCTGGTTCTGATACTTCTACCAGTTAGATGTTATCTGGATTAGAATCCTTCTGAATCAGAAACCTTTTGGTATTCTTAATGTCAGAAACATCAACATGTGGCCTCTCAAACGTGTGGCCTTGGATCTTCTAGACAACTGTCTAGCTCAGAACTCAAGAGCCAAACTATTGAGATCTCCTCGAGCAGTGTGCGTATTCTTGAGATTAGACAACCATCATTAGATGCATTTAATTCTCCCTAAGCGTGTCAACTCAGATTTCTGGACTAATTATTATTGTCGTTTTGCATGCAAATTGGTTATGTATATATATTTTCCATATTTCTCACTTTCACACTTTTCACTCACAAACCTACACAAACCCTTTTGTGCTCGTATTCTCTGCAACTTCTTCAACCTTCATTAACAACAAAAACATTCATCTTCTCCAAACGTCAAAAGGATTCTCAACAACAATAGGTTTACAATTATTCTCAGCAAATGGAAGCTACTGAACAACATGTTGACGCCTCACAACAAGCTGCTACTCAATCTGCTACAACCTCTATAACTGCCTACAAAGAACCCCATATTCTTGACCGTCCCCCCACATAAACCTTGCCATACCATTTGAGAAGCTAGAGGTTTTATGTGAATTGCTAGTGGACTTTGACAATTTGAAGTGTAATGGTGTTGATCTCACTGAAGAACTAGAGAAACAAGGTTGGGGAAATTACTTCAAGAGACTATGTAGTCCAGTTTACACCTTCCTCGTAAAGGAGCTCTAGAGATTTGCAGATTGTGATGACCACTGGATTTTCTCCTACGTCCTAGGGGTAAAAATGATCATCACGGAAAAGTACATAGCCAAGCTTCTGGACATGGAAAAGACTGGGGGCTGAAGGATTTACAACATAAACCCTAGGGCAAAATACATGTCCCAGGAGATAGTTCCCACCATTTTTAATTAGAACCCAAAAGGGAGATCCTCCAAGAACAAGGAACTTCACCAGAATCTGAGGGTCTGGCTGAAGATTATTCTGGGCACCATCCACCACCATCCAACTTCAAATTCATATGACAACATCAATACAGATCAGAAGTGCATCCTGTATTGCCTTCACAAAAGATTCAAGTTGAATCTGCCCTCCTTACTCTTCAAATATCTGAGGGACTCAATCAGAGATACAAGGAACAAATGAAACCCAGAAACTACATACCTCTAGGGAGGCTCATCTCTAATGTCTTGATAGAAAACGGGATGGTGGACCATTTCATCTCCATCAACATGATGGAAGATGTCACGGTAGATGTTGGCAAGCCTCTAAATGCCAGAAATCTGAAGAGCATGGGGGTCATTGACAGAGTCTTAGTCAAACCCACATTGGACACCTCCTGGGATGCTCTGAAGGATTAAAGGAAGATACCTAATGAAATGTATCTTTTCTCCAAGAGAGATCCCCCAGAGGTTATTGCTCATTACCTTTAAGACCTGGCGTCTCAAGGTATCGATATCTTAGATTTCTCTATGGATTGGCTACCAGAACATCCACTCAACTTCATGAAGAGGATAATAGAGATCTCTAAAAGGAAGTCAAAGAAGAAGACTCTGAAGCTTGGGGAATCTACATCAATGCAGAAGCTGACTGCGCCTCTGGACTCCTTCGCTCCAAGTAAGTCATCTCTCTCTGAAGCTCCTTTACATTCTGGTTCAAAGCAAATTTCTTCTTCGTTATCTCAACCACCTCCTACATACTCTCCCTCTGAACCCACTATCTCTATTCCAACTCCCTCCGAACCTCACAACTCCGAAACAACCACATCCTCACCCACTCTAAAAAAATTCGACCTCACCACCAAAACACTTCTTGTTTTTGAGGCCTTACTCTTTAATGAACCCATTTCACCTCCCTCATCCACTCCCTCATATCCTTCATACTACGACCTTTCCTCTGACTCTGATCAGCCAGAAACCCCTGACCCTACACCCTCCCTCATATCCTTCTTCTCCAACCTTGGCTCAACTCCAAGAAACATCAACTTTTGAGCAGACCTTGTCTGTCCCAGAAACCTCTGAACCTACACCATCTCTCTCAGTACCTCCTTCATCACCCTCAATAACCTTATCAACTTCTGGACCTCTCATTGAACCTTCTGAAACCACTCAAATTCCCTCTAAACCTATTAATCCAACCTTTGAACTTGAACCAACCTTCCCAACCCTGTAAGAGCCATTTGCTTTATTCTCAGAATGCTCAGTTGTAAATCTCAAACAACTATCTAAAAAATCTAGTCTAAGCGACAATCCTTCTGAAGTAAGGACTCACTAGAATGGATTTCTCAGATGGATGAGATCTGAGGTCTTCAAGTTGAAAGGACTCTTTGAAGAAGTCATAAATGGCTATATCAGAGGAGTTAATGAGAGACTAGAGGCACTTCTTTCAAGGAAGCTAAAGAGAAAGCACGATAGGAAGTTGAAGAAAAGGCTAGGCTGGAAGCTGAAGAGCAGGCCAGAAAAGAAGCTGAGGAAAAAGATGTCGCCGAGGATGCTGCTGTAGAAGCTGAAGCGCAAGCTAAAGCTGATGCTGAAGAAGCAACACACATTGCTGCAGAGGAAGCTACAAAGTCTACTGAAGTTGTTCTGACTCGAGGTGAGTCATCGACATATGGCATTTCTCCGTTGGTGCTCCAGACTCTAGAAGAACTTCAGAAGGAACAACAACTTGTGAGATCCAGACTCGACAAGCAAGATTCAGTCAACTCCGGCATCCAGAATCTTCTCACCCAGTTGCTTTAGAGGATGCCTCCTCCTCTAAACCCTTAGGCACCCTAGGCTTTCTATTTTTTTTCTTTGCTCTAAGTGTTTTGGCCTCTAAGTCTTTTCTTCTCTGTACTTATCTCATATTATCTAATGAAACTTTCTTTTGCTCTACATGTTTTTCTCGTTTTATGTTCTTTTGAGTCTAACAAAAAGGGGGAGAAATAAATAAACAGCCTTTTGATGAAATAAATATCTAACTCTCATAATGCACTGCTTACATTCTAATATGTTAAATAAATTGTACAATCTAAGTTTTCTTATAGGATATTGTCGCAACCTGAAAAATACAGTGCGCGAAAAAACAACCGGCGAAAGAAAAAGACAGAAGAGTCGCCACCGTGCGTTATTCATCCCAAAGGAGGGAAAGGAAACGCTCGAAGTAAACCTAAAAAAGGAAAGGACAAGACAGGGTCTCGCAACCAAATCTTGGGTTCGGGAGTCGGTTATGCGAAGGGAAGGTATTAGCACCCCTACGCATCCATAGTACTCTACGGGATCCACTTTTGTGGTTTTTGTCTAAAGGGTATGGGTTTACCTAATGTGTTTATTTACTAAAAAGGTTAAGAGAAATGACTCGCGCGGATGTCGCATCCACTGCATACGTATCTCATCTGAATATGAGAATCAGAGTCTTCATAGCTCGGCTGACCTATGGGTTGGGGGATGTGTGCTCGCTAAGACATCGCGTCTTATGCCTACGTATCTCATCTGGAATGAGAATCAGAGCAAGCCGTAGTTCGGCTAACTACGGGGTTATGGAGTGGGTTTTGGACGAACGACGTCACTACGCAATCTACCAGATGCTCGACCTTTGGAGACTTACTCGCCTGTAGTAGAAGGAGTAAACGTGTTGCTTTGGGTTTTAGGGTTTGGGATGCTCGAGGGCAAACAGGCAGTCCTTGACGAAGGAACCGCGCTACATGTGGGGATATGAATACAAAACACAAAACATGTATCTCAAAGTAAAATGCCACCAAGGGGCTCAAACATTGCCTCCTATCGAGGTCTTCCAGCTAAGAAAGTGATAAAGTACGAGAAAAGGAAAAAATTACCACACGGATAAAGATCCGAAGTTACAACAATTAAAGGAGTAAGAAACCCAGGGATCTCCCAAGCTAATGCCATCAAAGAAAGTGAGTCAGTACAGGTAATCGGAATGAAACCTCCAGGGGGTATCCCACAAATAAAGTGGAAAACCACGCAAGTTATCCCTGCAAAAGTCATGTGAGTCTTCACAAAAACTCAACAAAAGGGTTAGTAAAACACCATAAGCATTTTTTTCATGGATAACAGTATGGTTTCAGAAACCTCAAACCCTGTGGCATACACTTCAGAAATTAAACGATTAAGCATTCAAGGCATTATTTATACATTCATACATAATTATGAACCCGTGGGCAAAAACCTAATGAAATTCATCCATCATACCTCAAACATTCAAAGTATTCAACTTCAAAGAAAAAGGTAATGGGAATAAAGGCAAACCTGATTGGAGAGCTTGATTGAAATTGAGTTGCACCCGTGAGGTTTACAAAACAATCTTTAGGGTTTATGTGAGGCAGAGGTGATTCTGTGCAGTTGAGTTCCCTTCAGGGTTTGGAGGCTGCTCTGAACTCTGTTAGCTCTTCTCTCACTATCTTTTTCCTCAGGGTTTTGTTCCAAGGAAACCTCAGAGTATTTTGCTTCTTCCTTTTTTTCTCAAGTGAAGCCTTGATATTTATAGACTGAATTCCATGGCTTTGTGGGCTCAAATGAGAGAGACCCAAGTCCAAAAAAAATTTGTTATATTTTATTTATTTATTTATTTTTAACTTTTTTTTTTTCGTTTTTTTTTTCCAGGAAAAATGAAGGGTAAATTTTGGGGTATTACAGATATATCAAATTAATATCTGAGAAACAAGCTAATAAGAGACTTTGGTAAGAAACTATAAACTCTCTAAGTATCAGATTTAGGGAGACCTTGCTAATCTCAGGGGGAGTTGTCATACGGTGAACTGGACTTTTTGTTTTTTAATCGCGATGTCGCGGTTAGCAAGAGTCGCCACCGACTTTTCTTTTATCCCATAAGGAAAGGTGGAAAAGAACAGGAAAGACCTTAATTTAGATTCTTAGGTTCGGGAGGTACTTTATACAAAGGGAAGGTATTAGCACCCTTTATATCCATGGTTATCCATGGGTTCTTAATTGCTCAATCATTTATGTTTTCTAGTTTGAAAAAGGTGGTTGAGAAATGTGTGAAGGATGTTTTGAAAAGGGAGAATTTAACTTTGTAATGATTCTTGCATGAATGTATACAAAGTGGTTATCTCGTTTAGGGTTTTGAAAGTAGTTTAGAAAAATATAACTCGGCAATGATCCTAGTACGGATGTATGCTAAGTGGTGATTTTCCAAAAGGATGTTTGAAAGGTGTGAGGTGTGAAAAGTATTTTTTTAGGTTATGAATGAGCAATTAAGGTTATACCTGTCTGAGGTCTTTCCGGGCATTTCCTATCCTTATGAGGGTAAAACTGTCCTTACTATTGAGAAGTAAGTAGTTTATCCTTTGGATGTTAAAGGGTCATCGTAGGGTCATCGATTGGTCATTGAAGGCAACAGTTGTGAGGATACCTTAGCATTCGAAGGGACTATCATCATTTAACCGTAGGCTACACCGAAGGGTCATCGAGGGACAAAATCGTATTTCCGAAGGCAACATCCGAGGGACCATGATTTATTTTATGATGATTTAATCGAAGGGCCATTGCTAAGTGTATCCCCACATTCGCGGGACATGACCGTATTACGTAATCGTGGGGTAATAAAGAGAGGTCCGGTATGGTTTATTTAAAGTCCATATTTTAAGTTCATTAGGTAATTATGATGATTCCGCATTAAATCGATACATTAAAATCAATACATTAAGAATCAATACATTAAAATTGGTTAGGCAATCAATATGAATTTTCACGTTAAAGTGAAATAATTTAGAATCCATCTCCATGAAAGTCTTCCACACATAAAGTGGAGTACCTAGCCAGCCATTTCCTTGAGAATATGCGAGCTTTAACACAAATTAAACACACGGGTGAGAATACCAAGTTAAAGTGCAATTGAAAATTGCACTACAGAATGAACACAATAGTCACAAGGCCAAATAATGCATGATTACAATAAGACAACCATAAAACGAAACATGAGAACAGCTACTGGTACGTTCGCCTCTGCTTCGCCTAGCGAAGGCTTAGCGAATATTCGCTCCAGGCTCGCTTAGCGATGTGCTAGCGAGCGGCCACAGATTTTGAATTTTGGCAATCGTACCGTCTCCGGAACCTTGAATTATGACATTAAATTACAGGCACAGCATGGATAGCATTCATGATGTTCAAGCATACTTAAATTTGCATGTGAAATCAGGTTACATATCAAAATTTAATCATGATGCATTATGTAGGTAACGGTTATCAATTGGAAGCATATAACAGCGATAATACGCAAACCTGTTTGCAATTGCTATGTTGAACTGATCACTCTAGGTATCGGATTGAGCTGGGCGGTGGTAGCTTCGAGGCGGGTGAGCGGCCTTCAGGGTTTCCGTCTTCCGAATTCTCTGGATCAGCAGGGTTTCTGTGTTTCTCCCTCTGGGTCTGTGTGTTATTTTTGTGGCTGAGGAGCTGGTATTTATAGTAGTAGTGGTGGTGACCTAATGGGCTTAAAATGAGGTCCAAAACTTCAGATTTTCGCAAGCTTCGCTAGGCGAAGGAATTGCTCGCCTAGCGAGCAAGCTAGTTCTGGGCTTTTTCCTAGATCTGATGCTTCGCTGGGCGAGTGTCATGATGAAATGTTCGCTAGGCGAAGGGACTGCTCGCCTAGCGAGCAAGCTATTTTGGGCCGCCTTTGGATTGGGCCTGTTGTGAGCTGGGCTTTTGTCCATTTGATATCAGTGCCTTGCAGAGCAAGTCAGAGGGTCTTGAGGAATACTTTGAAATATCGAGGGGCAAATTTTGGGGTATGACAGCTGCCCCTGTTCAATATTCTTGAACCGAGAGAGTAGAATGGTATGTGCCGTTCGTGGTCTGGAGGTGAAAGATTATTGAACACTAGAATGCCCCAAAAATTTGCGCCTGTCCATTAGTCTTGATGGGGATGGGCTTAGAGATGCCATCCAGGAAGTTTGATGACGAGCTTTCGATTGTGTCGTACATTAGACGATGTCTGAAGACATGGATGTCATACCGGGTCATACGCTAGACCATATAATGAATCATCCATCATGCTGTTGCCTTCGCTGGGGAGTCAGCGTGTGCTATATACTGCTGGGGATGAGGGATCAGAAATGTACCTGTCCGAAGGTAGCATCTGAGTAACAGAATGCGCCGTTCGTTAGGCTGAATCTGCTTTAAAAGGGAGTAGTCGTATACTAGACTACCATTCAGAAATGTACCTGTCCGAAGGTAGCATCTGAGTAACAGAATGAGCCGTCCGTTAGGCTGTACCTGCTTTAAAGGGAGTAGTCGCATACTAGACTACCATTCAGAAATGTACCTGTCCGAAGGTAGCATCTGAGGGGATGAAGGTCTAACTTGGTCGTACATTAAACCATATCTGAGCAGAATGAGCCGTCCGTTAGGCTGAATCTGCTGAAAAGGGAGTAGTCGTATACTAGACTACCATTCAGAAATGTACCTGTCCGAAGGTAGCATCTGAGGAGATGAAAGTTTAACTTGGTCGTACATTAAACCATATCTGAGCAGAATGAGCCGTCCGTTAGGCTGAATCTGCTGAAAAGGGAGTAGTCGTATACTAAACTACCATTCAGAAATGTACCTGTCCGAAGGTAGCATCTGAGTAAGGGAGTAGCCGTATACTAGACCACCATTCAGAAATGTACCTGTCCGAAGGTAGCATCTGAGTAAGGGAGTAGCCGTATACTAGACCACCATTCAGAAATGTACCTGTCCGAAGGTAGCATCTGAGTAAGGGAGTAGCCGTATACTAGACCACCATTCAGAAATGTACCTGTCCGAAGGTAGCATCTGAGTAAGGGAGTAGCCGTATACTAGACCACCATTCAGAAATGTACCTGTCCGAAGGTAGCATCTGAGTAAGGGAGTAGCCGTATACTAGACTACCATTCAGAAATGTACCTGTCCGAAGGTAGCATCTGAGTAAGGGAGTAGCCGTATACTAGACCACCATTCAGAAATGTACCTGTCCGAAGGTAGCATCTGAGTAAGGGAGTAGCCGTATACTAGACTACCATTCAGAAATGTACCTGTCCGAAGGTAGCATCTGAGGAGATAAAGGTCTAACTTGGTCGTACATTAAACCTTACTTGAGTGGTTGAAGATCAGAGTGGATCGTACGTTAGATCGTATCTGAGCTGGAGGTCCAAATGGGTCGTACGTTAGACCGTATTGGAGTTGCAGAATGAGCCGTACGTTAGGCTGTATCTGAAGAAGAAAGTAGTCGTACGCTAGACTACACCCCGGAATATACCGTACGCTAGGCAGCATCCGAGGATTTGAAGGTCCAAATGGGTCGTACGTTAGACCGTATTGGAGTTGCTAAAAGCCAGAATGGATCGTACGTTAGATCGTATCTGAGCTGAAGGAGTCATATGTTGGGCTGAATCAGAATGAACCGTATGTTAGGCTGTATCTGATAATATTTGTTGTATTTGCAGTGAATATCTGGGGTGGGCTTAGAGATGCCACCATTGGGAAGATGTCAGAACGTTCGTCAGATGGATTATATCTGAGAGCTGTATTCGAATCTTGAATGCGATCAGAAGGATAATCAGCCTGAAAAATAAAGTTAGTTTCATGCGATGTCATGATGCATGCGTGTGCCGTGATATGATGTGATGGATGAATTATGCGTCCGGAATAAATGCGGGCATTGTATGCATGTATATGTTATGAAATGATGCGGAATGAAAATTGTATGTAGGTGTGTAATATGAAATGATGTAATGAATGCATTAGGCGTCTGAACATTCTTCCAGGGAACACTACTGGGGAGATAAATCTCAGTCTGCCGGTCGGAGACATTGGTATTGATGACCCTGTCTCGGCTGGGGGATGCTTGATTTCTGTCTGACGGTGAAAACACTCCACAGAGCCTGGCTGGGGATGGAAAAGATGACCCATTTGTCTAGTAATGCCACTCTCTTCTGGGGAATAATTGGCGTTGCCGGGGAATCGAATTAGCAACGGATTCATTGGAAAGCATGGTTAGACCTTCTCCTTGGTCCTGAAGTCTCGTAGTAATTGCAATTTCCATTTTAGGCATGTATTTTTGATAAACATTGATCATATTCAAATGCATATATCAATTCAAATTAAATCAATGGACGTTTATGCAAACAAAACAGAAAAGTAAAATAACAACATTTTTTCCGAAATGAAATGGTATTGATTTTGAAAGAGGGCCTATAAACAGGCAATTTGTGTACAAGGAGACAGAAATCCTAGTAAGAGGAAATTGTCAAGAAAACAAAGAGAAAGCTATGCAGAAAAAGTCCTATTGATTCTAATTCCACTACTGTCATCATGTCTTCAGGCATCTCATCTCCTGCTGTCGGATAGAGGTGATTGGCTTGTTCAGTCCCTTGAACTTGGTTGAAGCTGACAGAAAACGGGACATAGTCATACGCTTTAATCCCTAATTCTTGCCTGGACCGCCTTTTCAGGTTTTCAGTCCACCTGGATACCCCTTTTTGCCCAAGCCGCCTTTTCAGGTTTTCGACTTGCCGGGTGTACGTCTTTATATGTTTATCCCTAATTTTTGCCCGAACCCTTTTGGTTCGCCGGGATGCCCTTACTTTTTCCTAGGTACGTCGACCTAGCGGGTCTCTGTTATGCGTAGTATTTTTTAACTATGTCCGCGTTCACAGGATGCGGGAAGTCTTCGCCATCCATTGTAGCAAGTATCATGGCTCCACCGGAGAATACCTTCTTAACCACAAATGACCCTTCGTATGTGGGAGTCCACTTGCCTCTGGGATCACCCTGTGGTAGCATGATACGCTTTATCACCAAGTCGCCAATTTGATACCTCTGTCTCTTGACTCTTTTGTTAAATGCCTGAGTCATGCGCTTCTGATACATCTGCCCGTGACAAACAGCCGCAAGTCTCTTCTCATCAATCAAATTTATCTGATCGAGTCGAGTCTGAATCCATTCGTCCTCGCCTAAACCCGCCTCTTTCATGATCCTTAGAGAGGGAATCTGAACTTCCACTGGTAAAACGGCTTCCGTTCCGTAGACTAAAGAGAAAGGAGTTGCCCCTGTTGAAGTGCGTACTGAAGTGCGATAACCGTGGAGGGCAAACGGTAACATCTCATGCCAGTCTTTGTACGTTACTGTCATCTTTTGTATGATCTTCTTGATGTTCTTATTAGCAGCCTCTACGGCGCCATTCATCTTTGGCCGGTACGGGGAAGAGTTATGGTGTTTAATTTTGAACTGCGTGCAGAGTTCAATGATCATCTTGTTGTTCAAATTAGTACCATTATCAGTGATAATCCTTTCAGGGATGCCGTATCGACAAATAAGGCTATTCTTGACGAAACGTGCCACCACATTCTTGGTGACAGAAGCGAATGAGGCTGCCTCTACCCACTTGGTGAAGTAATCAATAGCGACGAGAATGAAGCGATGTCCATTAGAAGCCGTGGGTTTAATCTCTCCAATCATATCGATGCCCCACATTGCAAAGGGCCAAGGCGCTGTTAACACGTTCAATGGAGCAGGAGGCATATGTACTTTGTCCGCATAGATCTGACACTTATGACAGGTTCTGGAATGATGGTGGCAATCAGCTTCCATGGTAGACCAATAATACCCTGATCTCAGAATCTTCTTGGCCATTGTATGTCCATTAGAATGAGTCCCAAAAATACCGTCATGCATGTCTTCCATAATCTTTTCTGCTTCCTTTTTATCCACACAGCGAAGCAGAGTCGAGTCATGATTACGTTTGTATAACACTCCATTACTCAGAAAAAATTTAGCGGAGAACTTCCTCAGGAATTTCCTGTCATTGATGGATGCCCCTTCAGGGTATTCCTGAGCTTCTAAATATCTTTTTACGTCGTGGAACCAAGGTTTTTCCCGTACTCCCTCAGTGTTAAGTTCATAACAGTATGCCGGTTCATCTAGTCGCTCAATGGTAATCCTGGGAGCTTCACCGTCCCATCTGACTCTGAACATAGATGACATGGTAGCTAATGCGTCTGCCAACTGATTCTCTTCTCGTGGAATATGTTCAAATGTAATCTCTTCAAAGTATGGGATTAATGTCATTACCTGCTCTCGATAAGGGATGAGATTTGGATGTTTAGTATCCCATTCTCCTTTGATCTGACTGATTACCAAGGCCGAATCTCCGTATACGCTCAAAAACTTGATTCGCCAATCTATAGCAGCTTTGAGTCCAAAAATACATGCTTCATACTCAGCCATATTATTGGTACAATGAAAACATAGTCTAGCTGTGAAAGGCGTATGGTAACCCTCGGGAGAAATGAGTACAACCCCAACACCATGGCCCAATGCATTAGAAGATCCATCAAAGACCATAGTCCATCGGGATCCCCCTTCGGGTCCTTCATCTGGTTTAGGTTTTCCATTATCAGTAACAAGCATGACATCCTCATCTGGGAACTCAAAATTCATAGATTGGTAATCGTCCACCGCTTGATGAGCCAAATGATCAGCTAGCACGCTTCCTTTGATTGCTTTCTGGGTAGTATACTGGATATCGTATTCCGTTAAGATCATCTGCCATCTCGTTATTCTTCCGGAGAGGGCAGGCTTCTCGAACATGTATTTGATGGGATCCATCCTAGAAATCAACAAAGTGGTATGATTCAACAGATATTGTCTTAGTCGGCGAGCAGCCCAGGCCAAAGCACAACAAGTTCTCTCGAGCAGTGAGTATTTTGTTTCACAGTCGGTAAACTTTTTGCTCAGGTAGTATATGGCATGCTCTTTTCGACCAGACTCGTCATGTTGCCCCAATACACACCCCATTGAACTTTCTAACACGGTCAAATACATGATTAGAGGTCTTCCTTCGACTGGTGGTATCAGAATTGGAGGTTCCTGGAGATATTTCTTGATTTTGTCAAAGGCTTCTTGGCATTCGTCATTCCATATCATCTCTTGATTCTTCCTCAGTAGCTTGAAGAGGGGTTTGCAGGTGGCGGTCAAATGGGAGATAAATCGGGCAATGTAATTCAAGCGTCCCAAGAAACCTCTGACCTCTTTCTCCGTACGGGGAACTGGCATTTCTTGAATAGCCTTCACTTTAGCCGGGTCAACCTCAATTCCTTTACCACTGACAATAAAGCCCAAGAGTTTACCGGATCTTACTCCAAAAGTGCATTTGTTCGGGTTCAATCTCAACTTGTATTTCTTCAACCTCTCAAACAGTTTGTATAAATGATCGAGATGTTCCTCTTCAGTATGAGATCTAGCTATCATGTCATCCACATATACTTCTATCTCACGATGAATCATATCATGGAACAAAACCACCATAGCACGCTGGTACGTTGCCCCGGCGTTCTTTAGACCGAATGGCATTACTTTGTAACAGAAAGTGCCCCATTGCGTCACAAACGTAGTTTTCTCCATGTCCTCAGGTGCCATCTTAATCTGGTTATAACCCGAGAATCCATCCATGAAGGAGAACACTTTGTGTTGAGCGGTATTGTCCACCAGAACATCAATGTGCGGGAGTGGAAAGTCGTCTTTGGGACTTGCTTTATTCAGGTCTCGGTAATCTACGCACATTCGCACTTTACCATCCTTCTTTGGCACTGGCACCACATTAGCAACCCATTGAGGATAAGAAGTAACGGCCAGAAAACCGGCATTGAATTGTTTCATAACCTCGGCTTTGATTTTCTCAGACATTTCAGGACGCATGCGGCGAACCTTTTGCTTGACAGGACGGCAGTCTTCCTTCGTAGGCAGCCGATGCACCACTATATCGGTATCCAACCCGGGCATGTCTTCATAAGACCAGGCGAAAACCTCTACATAGTCGTGCAACATCTGAATCAATCTTTCTTTTACACTGTTTTCCAAATCTGCTCCTATTTTGACTTCTTTTCGGTCCACTTCAGTACCTAGATTTACGACTTCGAGTGACTCTTCATGCGGCTGTATAGTCCTTTCCTCTTGCAGTAATAGTCTGGCAAGCTCTCCAGGGACTTCGCAATCTTCCTCACTTCCATCTTCGGCTTGGTAGATTGGATTTTCAAAGTCATAATGAGCAGTAGCGGGATTATTATCAATAGGATCCAGAGTGGATACGGATCTGCAATTTGTTACGTGAGTGTGTGTAAGAAAGCATAGCTTGTTTGAAAGACGACAGGAAAGATAAAGAGCGCAATATTTGAATGCGAAAAAGTCCATTGATTTATTGAATATGAATATGCTTATGAAATGACAAAACCCTTAACAAATTAGCTATTGTGCCCCGGGCATAGACACAATGCTTGGAGAAGTTCAATTGAAAAATTAAAAATTTGCAATACTAAATGGACAATAACAATTACTCCTGACTAAAGGAGATCGGGATAGTGTCTTCAGCCTTCCAATTATTGAGTCCGTCACCAATTGTTGGGTAGATCCAGCTATCCAGGTCGCAATCACTGTCAGCATCTTCTACAGCATTGATTTGATCTTTGACCATCTTTTCAGAGCTAAATCCCAGACCAGATTTATCAGACTTGTAGGGTATGTTGATCAGTTGACCCCAGCCAGTACAGCCACCATCTTCAACCACAGCTTGAGCGTCCTTCAGGGAAACCATGGCAGGAGAAGCTCGAATAACCTCGGGCACAAGGGGAGTTGGCTTAAGGACAGGATTAGTCAGAGGAACTACTATAAATGACTGAGACGGAGTCTCGAAGAATTCACCATCCATCTCAACGTATCTGAAGGTATGCACACTACTGACAATGTATTCTTCTTCCCCACACACAGTGACGATCTTACCCTCTATTGGATACCTCAGCTTTTGATGGAGAGACGAAGCTACAGCACCTGCCTCATGAATCCAAGGGCGTCCCAGTAAGCAGGAGTAGGCAGGACGAATGTTCATTACATAAAAGGTAGTGTTGAAGACTTGAGGTCCTATCTTGATAGGGAGAACAACTTCGCCGTGGACAACACTCTTTGCACCATCGTAAGCCCGCACCACAATGTCACTAGGCTTCAGTTCAACGCTCTTGCAGTCAAGTTTATCGAGCACGGCTTTCGGTAGCACATTCAAAGAAGAGCCATTATCGATCAACACATGAGACAAGGTGATCCCTTTACACTCAATAGAAATATGCAGGGCTTTATTGTGATTCTTCCCTGCCGGTGTCAGGTCAGCATTGGAAAAACCTAGGCCATCGTCAACAGTCAGGTTAGCAACATAGTTTTCAAACTGATCGACGGAGGTCTCCTGAGGTACATGGGCAGTCTTCAGGAATTTTGTCAAGGCATTGGCATGAGATTCAGAAGATAACAGCAAGGACAACATCGAGATCTTAGACGGGGTATGCCCCAACTGTTCTACCACATAAAAATCACTCTTGCGGATGATTTTCAGCACTTCTTCCATTTCTCGTTTGGCAACGTCTTCAGTAGTAGCTTCGATCGGTGCCTCTGACGGGGAAGGGTTGACCGGTTCCTTTCCTCGGTTTTCGGGAACTGGAGGTGAGATCTCTGGAGAGAAGATCCTTCCGCTTCGAGTAACTTTACTAGTCCCAACAATGTCATTAGGATTAGCAGAATCACCAACTTGCTTTACGCCATGGATGTAAACATCACCTCCATAGTTCCACGGAATGGCTTTGCTTGAAGAATACGGTACTGGGCCAGGGGCAGTGATGATTAGGGGAGCTACCCTGGGCTCAGCAATAATCTTCACAGGTATTCTGGGAGCAGTAATCTTCACTGGAACCTTGGACCTCGCAATCACAGATACTTCTTCAATAGGGTTTTCCGTCTTAGAAACCCTTTCAAAGAGAATTGTACGATCGTCCATCAGCCATTGAATACCATTCTTCAATTTCAAACAGTCCTTGGGCCAGAGTATGCAAAGGTTGCAATCTTCAGTACAACCTGGAAATAAACCAGCTTGCAATAAATTCCTCTTTATGATCGGGAGAGGAGATGTTAAGTCCGCCACAGCAGTGATGAGAGAATCGTCATCGAGAGCATTAACAGCCTTGTCATGATTAGGCATAGGAGCAGTGATGACATTAGGAGTCTCCGGAGGCTCGAACTCAATTTCCCCAGCGTCGATCATGTCCTGAATCTTATTCTTCAACAACCAACAATCGTTTGTATCATGCCCGGGGCTATCGGAGTGATGTGCACACCTGGGATTGGGATTATAACGAGGCGAAGCAGTGTTGACATTTGCAGGAGGACCTCTGAGAGTGATTAAATTTACCTTCAGCATGCTTTGCAGTGCTTGTGCTAAAGTCATATTGAGCTTGGTAAACTGCCTTCTTGGTCTGTCTTGTCTTTGCTGGAAGTTTTGAGCTGGCGGGGCTGCGATTGTCACTGCTCCAACGGCGTGGTCACCATTTTTCTTACTATGGTTCTTTTGACCATACACAGCATTCGATTCATTCTTCCCATGGTAGGACTTTTTACTGCTTGTAGAAGTAGCCGCCTGTAACTTTCCACTTCGAATGTCGCTCTCCACCCGTTCACCTGTCAGTATAAGTTCAGTGAAACCTGATGAAGAACTCCCCAGTAAGTGGCTGTAGAATGGGCCAGTCAGGGTACCCATGAACAGGTCTACTAATTCTCGGTCCGTCATAGGGGGTTTGACCCTGCCGGCCAAATCTCTCCATTTCTGAGCATACTCTTTGAAGCTTTCTTTAGATCCCATGGCCATATTCTGCAACTGTAGCCGAGTAGGTGCTCATTCAGAATTGTACTGGTACTGCTTATAGAAAGCTGTTGCTAAATCAGTCCAGGTGCGGATGTCAGAGCTCTCGAGCTGATAATACCATTCCAACTGTGTGCCAGACAGGCTCTCTTGGAAGAAATGAATCCACAGCTTCCTATCAGTGGTATGCGGCTGAATCTTTCTCACATAAGCCCTTAGATGCATCTGAGGACAAGACGCACCATCGTACTTAGTGAAAGTGGGGATTTTGAATTTGCGGGGAATGGTCACATCGGAGACCAGACCCAAACTTTCGAAATCCAGACCAGGTGTTTTCTGACCCTCCATGGCTAGCATGCGTTCCTCCAGCAATTTATACTTATCATCCCTTGGAGAGTACTGTTCATTTTCATACTCTTCATCGTCATCCTCAGGGTTAGAGAAATCAGCATTCTCCTCCTCTGAATCATTTTCCGCCCCCTCTTCTGGGCCATTCGGGATTCCAAATTTGATTCCCGTAGCCTGTCCTTTACGCCTTCTGCCCGGGTTAATGAAGCTCACAGCTTTCTTGTCTTTCTTCTTTTCGACCAAAAGAGCCTTCAGTTCCTCCTGCCCCTTGGATAAGCTTAGCATCATCTCCTTGAATTGAGCATTCTGAGTCTGGAGATCTTTGACAGTTTGTTCGAGATCCATTTTTCTGTTTAAGAGGCAGACCGTGAGAATATGGTCCTTTAGAATACCTGTTATGCAATGTTATGTTATGCTATGCAATGTATGAAATGTTTTCAAGGACTTTTGAAATTTAACTTTGCGTAAATCACCAATAAGAGAGAAATGTTTATTGCTAACTTTTTTTGATCAATGTTCATTACAAAAGGAACAATAATAAAATACAATGAAAGCTCAAGTCTCCCAGGGGCGACTTCTTTTTGGGCGAAGATATGCATTGAGTCTTCGTTCCTCATTAAGCTGACTGGTGAGCTCTAGTACTTTCTTCCTTTCTGCATTGAACTGAGCTTCGAAAGTATCTCTCTCCTCTCTCAACTGGGTCCAGGATCTTTTCAATTCCTCAACATCAGTAGGCATATCTGGATAAGGAATGATCTGGGAAGTACCTCCTTCGACCTCTGATTCAACAATCAATGGTCCGACTGCAAGATATGGCATGACAAGTTCACGAGCTCTGGCGCGTACCCATCTGAGATAAGGCTCCATAGGAATAGAATTTTTCTTTCCTAAATTGCTTCTTTTCACCATGCCCCAAGCTCGTACAAACTTTTGACGGAGATTTTGAGGGTCATTGTCATAGTCGAACACTGTACCTTGAACAATCATTTCATGTGGACCATCCCTTCGAGCATACCCAAACTGACGTAGGGCTAAGGCAGGATTATAAGTAATACCTCCTCTTATCCCCATGAGTGGTACATTAGGGAATTCTCCACAACAGTTGATGATGATAACATTTTCTCTGAGGTTAGAACACCACCGGATGTCTGAATGAGAGAGTGCCATTATCCTTTGAGACCATTTCAGATTTTGATCATTCTTTAAGACTGATTGAGGAAGGTGCGAAATAAACCACTTTGACAGTAAAGGTATGCAGCACATGAGAGTCCCTTGCCTTTTCATAGTACGAGTGTGAAGGGAATGCAAGATGTCTCCAAGCAAGGTAGGCACAGGGTTATGAGTGAGGAATATCTTAATAGCATTCACGTCTATGAATTGGTCCGGATTAGGGAATAGCACCAAACCATAGATTAGCAATGCTAGAACGTCTTCAAAAGCATGGACATTCATAACTTTTAGGAATTCTCGGGCCTTATTTGTCAGGAATTTGGCAAGTAAACCCTTAACTCCACTCCTTGTTACCCAATTAGCTTCAATGTCGGACTTCGTCATGTGTAAAGCTGCGGCAACTTCTTCAGACTTCGGAACCTTTTCTAAACCACTGAACGGTAGTTGATCAAGGATAGGTATCCCAAGCAGTCGGGAGAATTCTTCCAATGTGGGTACCAACTGATAATCTGGGAATGTGAAGCAATGATGTTTAGGGTCAAAGAACTGGAATAAAACGCTCATCATATCTTCTTTGAACCCAGTGGTAACTAATTTGAGAAGAGAACCATGTCTCTTGATGAACTGCGCATGATCGGAAAGTTCTGACACTAAGTTCTTGAGTTGAGGAGAGATTGCTACAAGATTAATCCAGATAGTCTTCCTGGAAGCCATAACCTGTTCAACAGAGCAAAGCTAAATTCCTAAGTCCTTGAAATGGTTAGTATGATGCCATGATGTTATGATGCTATGATGTTATGATGTTATGATGTTATGATGTTATGATGTTATGTAAATAACAAGCACCAGCAAGTCACACAGTCATCATTCCTAAGTTTTAAGGCTTGCATGAGTTCCATAGGTGAGTACCCTCCCCACTGAAGTTTGGTTGGTTCAACCTGTCCTAGAATAGTAACCGGGTTCTAAAAGGATCTCCAATCATTGACCTTCCTTCAAGTCCACTTCAGTGCAACACCAAGTGGTTGACCGAAGCTTCCCTAAAGTCCAATCTCAAGGAGTGTAGTATCGAGTCTCAACCAACCCCAGTCGGAACCGAAGTCAGTTATCTCACTACTTTCTAATGGCCAGGATGAGTCAATTAGGGTTCTAAAGGTCTGGTTAATGCTTTGATGACACCACGCGGAAGCCAAATTTTTACTCAAGTAAACATGAGGAACATCAGGACATCCAAAGTGTCACATTAACCGTAGCCATCATTTTGACCATTCCAGTATACGCCGGGTAGTCGCGATGATCTATTGCTACTTACCTAAGGTACACTAGATCCGGGTGTAGGATCTTTCACTCAAAAAAAATACCCTTAAAAGAAGGAACAATTTGAAAACATAAATGATTTTTTTAAGGTGACCTCTCTTTGTAGTCCCCAGCAGAGTCGCCAGTTCTGTCATACGGTGAACTGGACTTTTTGTTTTTTAATCGCGATGTCGCGGTTAGCAAGAGTCGCCACCGACTTTTCTTTTATCCCATAAGGAAAGGTGGAAAAGAACAGGAAAGACCTTAATTTAGATTCTTAGGTTCGGGAGGTACTTTATACAAAGGGAAGGTATTAGCATCCTTTATATCCATGGTTATCCATGGGCTCTTAATTGCTCAATCATTTATGTTTTCTAGTTTGAAAAAGGTGGTTGAGAAATGTGTGAAGGATGTTTTGAAAAGGGAGAATTTAACTTTGTAATGATTCTTGCATGAATGTATACAAAGTGGTTATCTCATTTAGGGTTTTGAAAGTAGTTTAGAAAAATATAACTCGGCAATGATCCTAGTACGGATGTATGCTAAGTGGTGATTTTCCAAAAGGATGTTTGAAAGGTGTGAGGTGTGAAAAGTATTTTTTTAGGTTATGAATGAGCAATTAAGGTTATACCTGTCCGAGGTCTTTCCGGGCATTTCCTATCCTTATGAGGGTAAAACTGTCCTTACTATTGAGAAGTAAGTAGTTTATCCTTTGGATGTTAAAGGGTCATCGTAGGGTCATCGATTGGTCATTGAAGGCAACAGTTGTGAGGATACCTTAGCATTCGAAGGGACTATCATCATTTAACCGTAGGCTACACCGAAGGGTCATCGAGGGACAAAATCGTATTTCCGAAGGCAACATCCGAGGGACCATGATTTATTTTATGATGATTTAATCGAAGGGCCATTGCTAAGTGTATCCCCACATTCGCGGGACATGACCGTATTACGTAATCGTGGGGTAATAAAGAGAGGTCCGGTATGGTTTATTTAAAGTCCATATTTTAAGTTCATTAGGTAATTATGATGATTCCGCATTAAATCGATACATTAAAATCAATACATTAAGAATCAATACATTAAAATTGGTTAGGCAATCAATATGAATTTTCACGTTAAAGTGAAATAATTTAGAATCCATCTCCATGAAAGTCTTCCACACATAAAGTGGAGTACCTAGCCAGCCACTTCCTTGAGAATATGCGAGCTTTAACACAAATTAAACACACGGGTGAGAATACCAAGTTAAAGTGCAATTGAAAATTGCACTACAGAATGAACACAATAGTCACAAGGCCAAATAATGCATGATTACAATAAGACAACCATAAAACGAAACATGAGAACAGCTACTGGTACGTTCGCCTCTGCTTTGCCTAGCGAAGGCTTAGCGAATATTCGCTCCAGGCTCGCTTAGCGATGTGCTAGCGAGCGGCCACAGATTTTGAATTTTGGCAATCGTACCGTCTCCGGAACCTTGAATTATGACATTAAATTACAGGCACAGCATGGATAGCATTCATGATGTTCAAGCATACTTAAATTTGCATGTGAAATCAGGTTACATATCAAAATTTAATCATGATGCATTATGTAGGTAACGGTTATCAATTGGAAGCATATAACAGCGATAATACGCAAACCTGTTTGCAATTGCTATGTTGAACTGATCACTCTAGGTATCGGATTGAGCTGGGCGGTGGTAGCTTCGAGGCGGGTGAGCGGCCTTCAGGGTTTCCGTCTTCCGAATTCTCTGGATCAGCAGGGTTTCTGTGTTTCTCCCTCTGGGTCTGTGTGTTATTTTCGTGGCTGAGGAGCTGGTATTTATAGTAGTAGTGGTGGTGACCTAATGGGCTTAAAATGAGGTCCAAAACTTCAGATTTTCGCAAGCTTCGCTAGGCGAAGGAATTGCTCGCCTAGCGAGCAAGCTAGTTCTGGGCTTTTTCCTGGATCTGATGCTTCGCTGGGCGAGTGTCATGATGAAATGTTCGCTAGGCGAAGGGACTGCTCGCCTAGCGAGCAAGCTATTTTGGGCCGCCTTTGGATTGGGCCTGTTGTGAGCTGGGCTTTTGTCCATTTGATATCAGTGCCTTGCAGAGCAAGTCAGAGGGTCTTGAGGAATACTTTGAAATATCGACGGGAAAATTTTGGGGTATGACAGGAGTCATATTGTATCCGACTCTAATTTATTTTCCTCTCCATATTGTGAAGTATCATTGTTTCATCAATAGTTTGGAGTTTTTGTCATCGTCAAAAAGGGGGAGATTGTTAGAACAAGATTTTG
Organism: Lathyrus oleraceus; assembly: GCF_024323335.1. Taxonomy (NCBI): domain Eukaryota; kingdom Viridiplantae; phylum Streptophyta; class Magnoliopsida; order Fabales; family Fabaceae; genus Lathyrus; species Lathyrus oleraceus. Next base: position 122,025,309 of record NC_066580.1, read on the forward strand.
GTTCTACAATTTATCTATGAGTTTTTATGATAACAAAGAATGAAACAATTTGGTACCCTAATACTTTTTCTAAGTGTGCATGACTCTAACGTAAAATGAATATGATAAAACAATATCTGACAAAGTCCAGAACAACTGACTCAGAACAAAATAAATCAGATCTGACGCTGAACACAAGCATATCTAAGAAAAATCACATACAAAATCTGAAGATTATAAGGAATCCAAAGACTCCAATGAATGTACATCTGTAGACTCTAAAGACGCTCCATCTGAAAATCAGTCAAACAACACTCCGAAGAATACAAGATCTGAGAAAAGAATCTGATTTCCGTGCACTCTGAATCATGCCCAACAAATCATCTAACCAATCAGAATCAGTAACTTAATAAAGAAGTATTCCAAGTATGGTATGAATCTCTATATGGACAATATTGAATACATTCCAAAACTGCTATGGAAAGGATAAGAAAATTTATGTCATGAAGACCCATTATTGTCAAGATATCACCATGAATATTCTCCCCAACAATATCATCTCCAAACATTATAAAAAGGCCCAACTATTATCATACAAACACACGAAGCTATCACACAAGAATTCTATTTTTAAACTTTGAATCATATACTAAATTGTTGTCATTTTTATCACACACGAGTTGTTGCTCTTAGTGTGATTATTAATCATTTGTTTTCAATTGTGTTCATATTGCTTATCTAGAAGCACCAAACACATTCTTATAATTCTCAATAGTTGTTGTAAATTCCTCAAGTGACTTGTGAAGTCTGTAAACTTAAGAGGGCTAAGAGATTGTTGAACTCTTAGACGATTGTTGCAATCTTTCTAGATTATTGGATTAAGTTCTTATTGAAGGTAAAATCACATTGGTCGGGTGGACTGGAGTAGCTTTGATTTTTCAAGTGAACCAGGATAAACTTTTGTGTTGTTTATTATTACCTTTTTGTGTGTAGCATTGCTAAAAGTTTTTATTGTCAGTGAAAACAATTCAAACCCCCTTTCTTGTTTTTCTCCACCTTCAGTGCATGTGCCCTAGGCACTGATGCCTTTGTGAAATTTAGAGTGCATGCGGCAATAGCATTGGGGCATCCTCTTTACGTGATTTTTGTTTGTTTGAAACATGGGAACTTTGGTATTTAATTTGGAAAAAAATGGTATTTTGGATATTTAATTTGAAAAACTTGGTTATTTAGAAAAAAAATCGTTAGTCCTTTCACCATTTCTTTGAATGAGGACTTTGCCATCTTTCTAATTAAACAAGATCTATATGTGTCATATGATTCATAATCAAAAGATTCCAAGAGTCCATCTTTATGGAGCTTGGAAATGAGTTTCTCATTTACGTGGCCTAAGCAAATATTCCAAAGGTAAGTTGGATTTTACTTGTTAGCTTTCATCCTTTTAGTATTACTGTTATAAATTGGTATTTTAAGATCAATGACACATATTCCATTGTTCATTTGTACAGTAGCATAAAGTACATCATTCAAATAAATGGAGAAAAAATTGTTCTTTATCATAAATGAAAAATCAAACTTGTCCAAATAAGAAACAAAAATAATATTCCTTCTAATTGCATGTCCATAATAATAGCTCTCTAACTGGCATCTTAAACTACTAGGTAAAGTCAATGCATAAGTTCCTATGGCTAAAACAACAACCTTCGATACATTTCCAACTCGTAAATTAACTTCACCTTTTTACCAATTCTCCACTCCTTTTTATCCTCTGCACATTCAGTATCCAATACCCATGATGCAAGAGTAGATAATTTTTTTTTTATAACAAAATACCTGAAGTTGAAGTCTTTAACCCATTCTTTTTATCTCCTAGGTACTTTGGACAGTGTCTCTTCTAATGTCCAGTCTTACCACAATAAAAGCAAGTGCCCTCCTTAGTTGCACCTCCACTATGATTCAAAGCACAAGTAATAGGTTTAGGCCTGACAACTTCCGTGTGTTTCCCTTTACTACTCTGCTTGTTGGCCTTTTTGTTATACTTCTTTCCATTATTGCCCATAATAATGGTCTTCCTTTTTTATTTCAGATTATGCTCAACAGTACTCAACATGCCTAGCAGCTATAGCAAGGTTTTGTCAATATCATTCATATTGAAATTAAGGACAAACTAGTTGAAGCTCTTCGACAATGATTGCATGATAAAATCAGTCACAAGCTCTTTTTCGAGGGGAAAACCCAAATTCCCAAGGTTATCCACATAACCAATCATATTGAGTACATGGGCACCTATATGGGCTCCCTTAATTAGTTTTCCTTGAAAAAAAATCTTTGGAAACCTAAAACCTCCCATGCCTAGCCTTCTCTTGATAAATCATCTTTAGGTGTTCCATCATATTGATGTTTCCATGTTTTCAAGTTGCTTTTGAAATTCATAGTTCATGGTAGCCATCATGATGCATGCATTTTCTGGTGCATCATCAACATGCTTCTCATAAGCATCTCATTCAACTTTAAGAGAATAACTAAGAGTCTCCTCTTTAAGAACATGTTTCTATAAGACATACAATATTTTCTCATGATTGAGGATAATCTTCAAGTTTCGATGTCAATCCAAAAAATTTGTCCCAGACAATTTTTCTTGTCAAGGATTGATCGCAAAATATTTTTGAAGTGTTTGTTGACATGGTAACACACACACACACACACACACACACACACACACACACACACACACACACACACACACACACACACACACACACACACACACACACACACACAATATATATATATATATATATAATATATATATATATATATATATATATATATATATATATATATATATATATAATATATATATATATATATATATATATATATATATATATATATATATATATATATATATATATATGAATTGTGAATATATAAGTATCATTAAAAACATAGTCAATTAGGCCTTTAATTAAATATTCTCCCATATTTTACTCAAACCAAATGAACCTCAACATTTGATTTGGAAAATCCAATTGAAAGATTTTGGATCGAGATCCATATTTCACTCTGTTTTAAGTTAGGTTAGACTGATTACACAAAACTCGGTAATTTAGGTAGGGGTTCCTTCCAATTGTATCAAATACAACTCTCGAATATTAACAGTTGGGTGAATAACTCCTTATTTTAATTCATCATATTGATTGTTCCAAACTCTTGCTTCTAAATGTATATAATCTTATAAAATTAGTTAGTTAAGTTAGACCCAATGTTTTAGTTATTGAATATTACATTTATCCCATCGCACTTTAGTAATATAGAACATGCATATCACGTTGGGAGAAACCTACATTATTCGATACTAGTCTTAAATAATGCTAAAATTTGGAAAGTGTCATACAGTGAACTGACTTTCGTGTGTTTTTGCTTTGGAAAGCAAATGTCGCGGTTAGCAAGAGTCGCCACCGACTTTTCTTTTATCCAATAAGGAAAGGCGGAAAAGAACAGGAAAGACCTTAATTTAGATTTTGGGTTCGGGAGGTACATTATACAAAGGGAAGGTGTTAGCACCCTTTGTATCCATGGTTATCCATGGGCTCTTAATTGCTTGATCACTTATGTTTTTCTTGTCTGAAAAAATGTGTGAGAGCTGTTTAGAAAATGTTTTGAAAAGAGTTTAACTTTGTAATGATTCTTGTACGAATGTATACAAAGTATTTATCTCGTTTGATTTTGAAAGCTGTTTAGAAAAATATAACTTGACAATGATTCTAGTACGAATGTATACCAAGTGGTGATTTTCTAATGGAGGTTTTGAAAAGGGTGAGGTGTGAAAAGTTGTTTTAGTTGTGAGCAAGCATTTAGGAGTTATACCTACCCAAGGTCTTTATGGGCATTTCCTATCCTTATGAGGGTAAAATTGTCCTTACTATTGATAAGTAAGTAGTTTTGTCCTTTGGATGTAAAAGGGTCATCGTAGGGTCATCGATTGGTCATTGAAGGCAACATTTGTAAGGATACCTTAGCATTCGCAGGGACGATCATCATTTAACCGTAGGCTATACCGAAGGGTCATCGAGGGACAACGGTAACATTCGAGGGACTATGATGATTTAACCGAAGGGTCTTTGCTAAGTGCATCCCCACATTCGCGGGACATGACCATAATACCGTAATATCGTAGGGTAACAAAGAGAGGTCCAAGATCGCATATTTAAAGGCAAAGTTTTACAATTAATTAGATAGCCGTAATCGATTAAGTAATTAGGTCCACATTAAAATCGATGAAATCAATACATTAAAATCAGCTAGGTAATTTAAGACGGGTCTCCACATTAAAATTAATACATTAAAATCAGTTAAGTGATGTAAGGTGAATCTCCACAAGGGTATCCCACAAATAAAGTGGAATACCTACCAAGCTATCTTTTCCGGGGATATGTGAACCTTTACAAAACTCAGCAAACATGTCAGAATACCAAATCAGGGTGCAGTCGAGAATCACACCACAAAAGAAACCACAGCAGTAATAGGATCAGATAAACCATGCATGGCCATGATAAAACATGTCAGATGAGCAAAAAAAATCAAAACAGAAAAGTCAGCTACTGTCACGTTCTCTCCTGCTTCGCCTAGCGAAGGCTTAGCGAATACTCGCTGCATGCTCGCTTAGCGATGTGCTAGCGAGCGGCTGCGGATTCCGGTTTTGATAACAGTACAATTTCAGCCAATTTTATGCTTTATGGCTTTCATTACAGCAATTACATGGTTAATCATTTGAGGTATTCAGATACGTACTAAAAATTCACATGCCAGACTTAAGATATTTTCATAAATTTAATCATAATGCCACATGCAAATTAAGAACATAAGGCGGTAATAGCAATGCAAACCTGTTTGCAAATTGAATTGCGACCTTGGATTGGCAAATCGGATTGAATTGGGCAGAGGTAACCTTGATGCCGCTGGGTTCCTTCAAGGTTTGCCTCCAGGGTTTGCCGTCTGTGAGCGTTAGGGTTTGCTTGATAGGGTTCTCCTTTCTCCGTTTTCGTTTTTCGTTCCCTTTTCGTTCTTCCCCTCTTTCTGACTGAAATGTTGGTATTTATAATGGTTTGTTGTGACCTAATGGGCTCAGAATGAAGCCCAGAATTTTCTGGTATTCGCAAGCTTCGCTAGGCGAGTATTGTAGCGAAGGGTTCACTAGGCGAAGGATTTGCTCGCCTAGCGAGCATGCCAGTTTGGGCCATTTTCTGGATTGGGCCATCTGTGAGTGGGTCTTGGTTCCTTTACGGTCAATGTCTTGAAAAACAAGTTGGAGTTCCTTGAAAAATGCCTTGTAATATTAACGGGTAAATTTTGGGGTATGACAGCTGCCCCTGTTCAATATTCTTGAACCGAGAGAGTTAGAACGGTGTGTACGCCATTCGTGATCTGGAGGTGGAAGATTATTGAACACTAGAATGCCCCAAAAATTTGCACTTGTTAATCAAAAGTTAGTCTTGGTGGAGATGGGCTTAAAGATGCCATCCAGGAAGTTTGATGATGAGAGCTTTCAGAGTGCGTCGTGCATTAGACGATATCTGAAGACATGGGTGTCATACAGGGTCGTACGCTAGACCGTATAGTGAGTCATCCATTAGGCTGTCGACTTCACCGGGGAATCAGAGTGCGTTATACGCTGCTGGGGATAAAGGATCAGAATGGACCATACACTAGATCGTATCTGAATAGCAGAATGCGCCGTCTCTTAGGCGGTATCTGGAGAGGTGAAGATCAGAATGGATCGTACGCTAGATCGTATCTGAGTAACAGACTGAGTCGTCCATTAAGCGGGTGACTTCGCTGGGGATGGAAGATTAGACCGGATCGTACGCTAGATCGTGTCTGAGCAGCAGAAGGAGCCGTCCGTTAGGCTGTATCTGGAGAAATAAAGGTCAGACCGGATCGTACGCTAGATCGTATCTGAGTAGCAGGATGAGCCGTCCGTTAGGCTGAATCTGGTGATGAAAGGGGTAGTCGTACGCTAGACTACACTTCAGAAATGTACCGTACGCTAGGTAGCATCTGAGGGAATGAACATCCAAATGGGTCGTACGCTAGACCGTCTTTGAGCAGAATGAACCGTCCGTTAGGCTGAATCTGATGATGAAAGGGGTAGTCGTACGCTAGACTACACTTCAGAAATGTACCGTACGCTAGGTAGCATCTGAGGAGATGAACATCCGAATGGGTCGTATGCTAGGCCGTCTTGAGCAGCAGAATGAGCCGTCCTTAGGCTGCATCTGATGAAAGGGGTAGTCGTACGCTAGACTACACTTCAGAAATGTACCGTACGCTAGGTAGCATCTGAGGAGATGAACATCCGAATGGGTCGTATGCTAGGCCGTCTTGAGCAGCAGAATGAGCCGTCTGTTAGGCTGCATCTGATGAAAGGGGTAGTCGTACGCTAGACTACACGTCAGAATGTACCGTACGCTAGGTTGAATCCGAATGAGCCGTACGTTAGGCTATATCCGATGATATTTGTATATGTTGTATTTGCAATAAATGTCTGGGATGGGCTTATAGATGCCATCGTTAGGAGGATGTCAGAATGAATGTTGACATGGAGTATATCTGAAAGATGTAGTTGAATCCTGAATGTAATTGATAAAGATGTCCGTCTGAATGGATCTTTGTTTTGACTGTATCAAGAGGATAATTAACCTGAAAAATAAAGTTAGCTTCATGCCATGTCATGATGCATGAGATGTTTTATGCTTCTGAAACTGAATGCGAACAAGGTATGCATGCGTATGCTGTGAAATGATGTAATGAATGAATTATGCGTGGGGAAAGTTTTTCCAAGGGAAAATAAATCCCAACATTCTGGTTGGAGATATTTGTATTGATGACCCTTTCTTAGCTGGGGATATTTGATTTATGTCTGATGGTGGAAACACTCATCAGAGCCTGGTTGAGGACGGAAGAGATGACCAGTCTGTCTGGTGATGCCAACCTCTTTTGGGAAATAGCTGGTTTTTGTTGGGGAATAGAATTAGCAATCGGACTTGTTGGAAAGCATGATTAGACCTTTCTCTCGATCCTGAAGTCTTTTAGTAATTGCTATTGCTATTTTATGTATGTAAACATTGATCATATTCAAATGCATATATTAATTCAAATTAAATCAATGGACGTTTACGCAAACAAAACAGAAAAAGTAAAAACAAAATCATCTTTTTGGAAATAAAATTGTATTGATTTTGAAAGAGGGCCTATAAACAGGCAATTCGTGTACAGGGAGACAGAAATCCTAGTAAGAGGAAATTGTCAGGAAAACAAAGAGAAAGCTATGCAGAAAAAGTCCTATCGATTTTAATTCCACTACTGTCATTATGTCTTCAAGCATCTCATCCCTTGCTGTCGGATGGAAGTGATTAGCTTGTTTAGTCCTTTGAACTTGGTTGAAGCTGACTGAGAACGGGACATAGTCTTACGCTTTAATCCCTAATTTTTGCCTGGACCGCCTTTTCAGGTTTTCAGTCCACTAAGATACCCTTTTTTGCCCAAGCCGCCTTTTCAGGTTTTCGACTCGTCGGGTGTACATTTTTATATGTTTATCCCTAATTTTTGCTCGAACCCTTTTGGTTCGTCGGGATGCCCTTACTTTTGCCTAGATACGTCGACCTAGCGGGTCTCTTTTATGCGTAGTATTTTTTAACTATGTCTGTGTTCACGGGATGTGGGAAGTCTTCGCCATCCATCGTAGCAAGTATCATGGCTCCTTCGTATGTGGGAGTCCATTTGCCCCTGGGATCACCTTGTGGTAGAATGATACGCTTGATCACCAAGTTGCCGACTTGATACACCTGTCTTTTGACCTTTTTGTTAAATGCCTGGGTCATGTGTAACACCCCGATAAAATATGATAATTATTTAAATTAAGTTAATAGTATATTTATTAATTTAATTAAATAATTGGATTATTATTGGAATTATTATTATTATTGGAATAATATAAATTGGAATATAAGGTTGGAATCAGAAAAGAGTCTCATTTGGAAAAGAAGGGTTTTCACGTGAAAACCAGTGAAGCGACAGAAAGTGAGAAAAGGGCAAAGAGGAAGAGCAGGAGAAGAAGGTTGAAGAAGGAAGAGCTTGAAGCTAAAGGATTTGCCGGATTAGCTCAGGTAAGGGGGGTTTATCGTCGTTTAATGGGTATTATGGGTTAACATGTAATGGATAGTGATAAGCCATTGATTTGACCCTAATTGGGATGTTGAATGCTGAAAAGTTGAGATGAATAAGTTATGTTAAAGCTGTAATTGAATCTGTAATTGGATGAGTCTTGAATTTCCGAAAGTGTAGCTTTTTACGGAATTGGAATCGGAGGTTCGGAAGTCCTCCAACGGCGGAAAATGCGGAGAATTCTGCATTCTGCTTCGTGTTAGCGCAGGAACAGCTTTCTGTCTTGCGTTAACCGGTTAACCCAGGGTGTTAACCGGTTAACACTGTTATGAATTGTGAAATATTGCTGTCTGTCTTGCGTTAACCGGTTAACCCAGGGTGTTAACCGGTTAACACTGTTGTGAATTGCCAGGAAGGGTGTTCTGTGTTGCGTTAACCGGTTAACCCAGGGCGTTAACCGGTTAACACTGTGTGAAAAGTGAAAAATTTATATTTAAATGTGGTGTACATGTTTGATGTTTGGCCTATATTGGCGTATGATATAATAGGGATCATTTCCCGTTGTTTTGAGCGGTAGGGGTATTAGTAGAGCGTGCTAATACTGTGATTGATGATGTGGCATGATATGATTATGTGATAAAAATGTGGATGATGTATGGTTGTATGCATAATGCTGTGGATGTATCTATTATGTATGCAATTGTGAATGGACTGTTTATGGCTTAGAGTGTGAGCATATGTCCATTGTGGATGATTGTTGATGTTGCATGACTAAGTGATTTAGCGTGCATAGTATGGCCTTTATGGTGGTAGCTAATTCCCATGGTGAGGAATTAGTGATGAGTTATTATGGATTTTTGTTGATGTTTGCATGCTAGGTGATTTAGCGTGCATAACATAGCCCTTGGGGTGGTAGCTAATTCCCATGGTGAGGAATTAGTGATGTGAGTCACTAGGTCTCAAATGAGTGGGACTAGTGAGCTTGGTACCCGTATCTGGATTTGATCGGTGAGGTTGAACTATATGTTCACGAAGAGTCGGTACCGCATGCATGGAGTCTCATTGCATAATGTATGTATTGTGTATAATATGAATGGATGTGTTCCAATATTATATGTGTGTTTTGATGTTTATGTTGAGCACGATTATGAGTATGAGTTGATGTTGCCGTTACTGAATGTGTGATATGTTTAGGGTGATGAGATGTGTTCATTTACTTAGCATTACATGATATTTTATAATGCTTATTATATTGATTGAGGAACTCACCCTTACAACTATGTTTCAGGTAACGAGCAGTGATTGAGTAGAAGCTAGTGCTTGGAGTCGAGTGTAGTTCCTTAGTGGGTCATGCTCTGGTAGATGTAACATCGGGACGGGATGTTTTACCTTGTTTTATTTGATTGTGGTTGAACAGTTTACATGTAATGTGATTACATGGTTTGCATGATTGATTTGAACTCTATCCGCTGCGTATTGTGCAATGTTTTGATAAACAAATGAGTATGACCAGTTATTTGGAGAATGGTGTGAAGTGTCAAGTGTGACACCCTTAATTGCATATCTACTCTGATTTATGTTTGGTTGTTTTAATTATTTATTGGGGTATTTTAGAAGGGTGTTACATTAGTGGTATCAGAGCATAGTCGGTCGAGTCGAGTCGTAATTATTCTGTTTCCCTGTATGTGATAGGTGTTGTGTAACCCTATCCGTACTTATTGTTTTAGCTTGTTGGGTTTTCAGAATAGAGATGGCTGGAAGAGGTAGAGATGATGCTGCGATTGCTGAGGCTCTGGGTATGCTAGCTGGAGTACTTGGAGGAAATCCGAATGTTGTGGGACTGGGAGCTGCTCGTCAACTGAGTGAGTTCCAGAAGAACAATCCTCCAATGTTCAAGGGAGCATACGATCCAGATGGTGCTCAGAAGTGGTTGAAGGAGATCGAGAGGATCTTCCGAGTGACTGAGTGTGCCGATAACCAGAAGGTCAGGTTCGGTACGCATATGCTGTCTGAGGAAGCAGATGGTTGGTGGGTTGCTGCCCGCGCTGAGTTAGAAGCTGCTGGGGGTGCTGAGATCACTTGGGCAGTGTTCAGAGAGAGATTCCTGAGGAAGTACTTTCCAGAGGATGTCAGAGGAAAGAAAGAGATAGAGTTCTTAGAAGTGAAGCAGGGCAATCGGTCCGTTACTGAGTATGCTGCTAAGTTCACAGAGCTGTCGAAGTATTACACTCCCTACGATGAGGCTACTGGGGAATTTTCAAAATGTGTGAAGTTTGAGAACGGGTTACGTCCCGAGATCAAGCAGGCTATTGGGTATCAGCGGATCAGAGTGTTTTCTGACTTGGTTGACTGTTGCAGGATCTTTGAACAGGATACCAAGGCCAGAACGGAGAGCTATCGGCAGAGGGTTGATAGGAAAGGCAAGAATCAGAATGATCGTGGGAAACCGTATGCAGCTGGCAAAGGTTTCCAGAGACAGAGTGTGATGAAGAGACATAGTGGGGGAGACTCCAGTGCCCCTGCTAAGTGTTACAGATGTGGTCAGGCTGGACATCGTTTCCATGAGTGTACCAGTAATGAGAAGAAGTGTTTCAAGTGTGGAAAAGGTGGTCACTTGGCTGCAGAGTGCCGGTTGAAGACTATGACTTGTTTCAACTGTGGAGAGGTGGGTCACATTAGCCCACAGTGTCCTAAGCCGAAGAAAGAGAACCAGTCGGGAGGCAAGGTCTTTGCTTTATCGGGTTCTGAGACTTCTGCAGATGATCGTTTGATCCGAGGTACGTGTTATATTAATGGCTTTCCTCTTGTAGCTATTATTGACACAGGTGCGACTCATTCCTTTATATCTTTGGATTGTGCTGTGAAACTTAAATTAGAGATATCTGAGATGCATGGGGGTATGGTGATTGATACTCCTGTGAAGGGTTCAGTGACTACTACTTCAGTTTGTTTAGATTGTCCTTTGAGTATTTTTTGGTAGAGACTTTGGGATGGACCTCGTGTGTCTTCCACTAGTGCAGATTGATGTTATCTTGGGTATCAACTGGTTGGTGTTTAACCGAGTTTATATCAACTGTTTTGATAAGACTGTGATCTTTCCCGAGATTGAGGAAGGAAAGAGTTTGTTTCTATCAGCAAGGCAGGTGAATGAGGCAGTACTAGATGGGGCAGAGTTGTTTATGCTGTTAGCGACTTTGGAGGCTAAAGATAAACTGGGGATTTGCGATCTAGCTGTAGTGTGTGATTTTCCTGATGTGTTTCCTGAAGAAGTGAATGAATTACCGCCAGAGCGTGAAGTTGAGTTCTCGATTGATTTGGTACCTGGTACTCGGTCAGTGTCGATGGCTCCGTACCGTATGTCTGCTATTGAGTTAGCTGAATTGAAGAGTCAGCTGGAAGATCTGTTGGATAAGAAATTCATTCGTCCGAGTGTGTCACCGTGGGGTGCACCAGTGTTATTGGTTAAGAAGAAAGAAGGTACTATGAGGTTGTGTGTGGACTACAGGCAACTGAATAAAGTGACGATCAAGAATCGGTATCCTTTGCCGAGGATTGATGATTTGATGGATCAGTTGGTTGGTGCGAGTGTGTTCAGCAAAATAGATTTGAGATCGGGGTATCATCAGATACGTGTGAAAACTGAGGATATTCAGAAGACTGCTTTCAGAACAAGGTATGGACATTAAGAGTATTCTGTAATGCCTTTTGGTGTGACTAATGCGCCTGCAGTATTTATGGAGTATATGAATAGGATTTTCCATCCGTACCTGGACAAGTTTGTTGTGGTGTTTATTGACGATATTTTGGTGTATTCGAAATCTGAAGAAGAGAATGCTGAACATTTGAGAGTGGTTTTAGGAGTTCTACGAGAAAAGAAGTTATTTGCTAAACTGTCTAAGTGTGAATTTTGGTTAGAAGAGGTTAGTTTTCTTGGTCATGTGGTTTCAAGAGGTGGTATTGCTGTTGATCCTTCTAAGATAGAAGCGGTATCTAAGTGGGAAGCTCCGAAGTCAGTTTCTGAGATAAGGAGTTTTCTTGGACTTGCAGGTTATTATAGGAAATTCATTGAGGGATTTTCTAAGTTGGCGTTACCGTTGACGATGTTGACTAGAAAGGGGCAAGCGTTTGTTTGGGACTCAAAATGTGAAGAAGGTTTCCAAGAGTTAAAGAGATGGTTAACTACTGCTCCTATTCTGATATTACCGAGTCCATCGGAACCATTTGAGGTTTACTGTGATGCCTCATTGTTGGGTTTGGGTGGTATTTTGATGCAGAATAAGCAGGTTGTAGCTTATGCTTCGAGACAACTGAAGGTTCATGAGAGGAACTATCCGACACATGATTTAGAGTTGGCAGCTGTGGTATTTGTTCTGAAGTTATGGAGGCATTACTTGTACGGGTCAAGATTTGAGGTTTTCAGTGACCATAAAAGTTTAAAGTATTTGTTTGATCAGAAAGAGCTGAATATGAGACAGAGAAGATGGTTAGAGTTTCTGAAGGATTATGACTTTGGTTTGAATTACCATCCGGGTAAAGCAAACGTAGTGGCTGATGCATTGAGTCGGAAATCATTGCATATGTCTATGTTAATGGTTAAGGAATTGGATTTAATTGAGCAGTTTAGAGACTTGAGTTTGGTGTGTGAGAGTACTCACAATAGTGTTAAATTGGGAATGTTGAAGTTAACGAGTGGTATTCTGGATGAGATTAGAGAGGGTCAGAAATCCGATGTGCTTTTGGTTGATAAGTTGACTCTAGTGAATCAAGGTCAAGGTGGTGAATTCAGAGTTGATGAGAATGGTGTTTTGAAATTTGGCAATCGGGTGTGTATTCCGGATGTTACCGAACTTAAGAAGAGTATTCTTGAGGAAGGACATCGTAGTGGCCTGAGTATTCATCCTGGAGCTACGAAGATGTATCATGACTTGAAAAAGTTATTTTGGTGGCCGGGAATGAAAAGAGAAATTGCGAGTTTTGTTTATTCTTGTTTGACTTGTCAGAAGTCAAAGATTGAGCATCAGAAGCCGTCTGGGCTAATGCAACCGTTGGCTATTCCAGAGTGGAAGTGGGATAGTATCAGTATGGATTTTGTTTCTGGTTTACCGAGGACAAGTAAGAATTTTGAAGCTATTTGGGTTATTGTTGACAGATTGACAAAATCGGCTCATTTCATTCCGATCAGAATGGATTATCCGTTAGAGAGATTATCTGAGTTGTATATTGAGAAAATTGTAAGTTTGCATGGTATTCCGTCGAGTATTGTTTCAGACAGGGATCCTAGATTTACATCGAAGTTCTGGGAAGGTTGCAGAGGGCTTTGGGAACTAAGCTGAGATTGAGTTCTGCATATCATCCGCAGACTGATGGTCAGACTGAGAGGACGATTCACTCACTGGAGGATCTTTTGAGGGCTTGTGTTTTGGAGAAGGGAGGTGCTTGGGATTGTTATTTACCTTTGATTGAGTTTACCTACAACAATAGTTTTCATTCGAGCATTGGTATGGCACCGTTTGAAGCTTTGTATGGTAGGAGATGTCGGACACCTTTATGTTGGTATGAGTCCGGTGAGAGTGCTGTGGTTGGACCGGAGATTGTTCAACAAACTATGGAAAAGATTAAGATGATTCAGGAGAAGATGAGGATTGCTCAGAGTCGTCAGAAGAGTTATCACGACAAGAGGAGGAAGTCACTTGAGTTTCAAGAGGGAGATCATGTGTTTCTTCGTGTTACTCCGATAACTGGGGTTGGTCGAGCTTTGAAGTCGAAGAAGTTGACACCTCGATTTATTGGTCCTTATCAGATTTTGGAGAGGATAGGGGAGGTAGCCTATCGTATCGCTTTACCGCCGTCACTTGCGAATTTGCATGAGGTTTTTCATGTGTCTCAGTTGAGGAGGTACATTCCTAATCCGTCGCATGTGGTCCAAGTAGATGATGTACAGGTGAGAGATAACCTAACTGTTGAAACATCACCTATGAGGATCGAGGATCGAGAGTTGAAACAGTTGCGGGGTAAAGAGATTGCTTTGGTAAAGGTAGCTTGGGGAGGACCAGCAGGTGGCAATGTGACTTGGGAACTTGAGAGTCAGATGAAGGAGTCTTATCCGGAGTTATTCGCTTGAGGTATGTTTTCGAGGATGAAAACTCTTTTAGTGGGGGAGAGTTGTAACACCCCGATAAAATATGATAATTATTTAAATTAAGTTAATAGTATATTTATTAATTTAATTAAATAATTGGATTATTATTGGATTATTATTGGAATTATTATTATTATTGGAATAATATAAATTGGAATATAAGGTTGGAATCAGAAAAGAGTCTCATTTGGAAAAGAAGGGTTTTCACGTGAAAACCAGTGAAGCGACAGAAAGTGAGAAAAGGGCAAAGAGGAAGAGCAGGAGAAGAAGGTTGAAGAAGGAAGAGCTTGAAGCTAAAGGATTTGCCGGATTAGCTCAGGTAAGGGGGTTTATCGTCGTTTAATGGGTATTATGGGTTAACATGTAATGGGTAGCGATAAGCCATTGATTTGACCCTAATTGGGATGTTGAATGCTGAAAAGTTGAGATGAATAAGTTATGTTAAAGCTGTAATTGGATGAGTCTTGAATTTCCGAAAGTGTAGCTTTTTACGGAATTGGAATCGGAGGTCCGGAAGTCCTCCAACGGCGGAAAATGCGGAGAATTCTGCATTCTGCTTCGTGTTAGCGCAGGAACAGCTTTCTGTCTTGCGTTAACCGGTTAACCCAGGGTGTTAACCGGTTAACACTGTTATGAATTGTGAAATATTGCTGTCTGTCTTGCGTTAACCGGTTAACCCAGGGTGTTAACCGGTTAACACTGTTGTGAATTGCCAGGAAGCGTGTTCTGTGTTGCGTTAACCGGTTAACCCAGGGCGTTAACCGGTTAACACTGTGTGAAAAGTGAAAAATTTATATTTAAATGTGGTGTACATGTTTGATGTTTGGCCTATATTGGCGTATGATATAATAGGGATCATTTCCCGTTGTTTTGAGCGGTAGGGGTATTAGTAGAGCGTGCTAATACTGTGATTGATGATATGGCATGATATGATTATGTGATAAAAATGTGGATGATGTATGGTTGTATGCATAATGCTGTGGATGTATCTATTATGTATGCAATTGTGAATGGACTGTTTATGGCTTAGAGTGTGAGCATATGTCCATTGTGGATGATTGTTGATGTTGCATGACTAAGTGATTTAGCGTGCATAGTATGGCCTTTATGGTGGTAGCTAATTCCCATGGTGAGGAATTAGTGATGAGTTATTATGGATTTTTGTTGATGTTTGCATGCTAGGTGATTTAGCGTGCATAGCATAGCCCTTGGGGTGGTAGCTAATTCCCATGGTGAGGAATTAGTGATGTGAGTCACTAGGTCTCAAATGAGTGGGACTAGTGAGCTTGGTAGCCGTATCTGGATTTGATCGGTGAGGTTGAACTATATGTTCACGAAGAGTCGGTACCGCATGCATGGAGTCTCATTGCATAATGTATGTATTGTGTATAATATGAATGGATGTGTTCCAATATTATATGTGTGTTTTGATGTTTATGTTGAGCATGATTATGAGTATGAGTTGATGTTGCCGTTACTGAATGTGTGATATGTTTAGGGTGATGAGATGTGTTCATTTACTTAGCATTACATGATATTTTATAATGCTTATTATATTGATTGAGGAACTCACCCTTACAACTATGTTTCAGGTAACGAGCAGTGATTGAGTAGAAGCTAGTGCTTGGAGTCGAGTGTAGTTCCTTAGTGGGTCATGCTCTGGTAGATGTAACATCGGGACGGGATGTTTTACCTTGTTTTATTTGATTGTGGTTGAACAGTTTACATGTAATGTGATTACATGGTTTGCATGATTGATTTGAACTCTATCCGCTGCGTATTGTGCAATGTTTTGATAAACAAATGAGTATGACCAGTTATTTGGAGAATGGTGTGAAGTGTCAAGTGTGACACCCTTAATTGCATATCTACTCTGATTTATGTTTGGTTGTTTTAATTATTTATTGGGGTATTTTAGAAGGGTGTTACATCATGCGCTTCTGATATATCTGCCCATGACAAACAGCCGCAAGTCTCTTTTCATCAATCAAATTTATCTGATCGAGTCGAGTCTGAATCCATTCATCCTCGTCTAAACCTGTCTCTTTCATGATTCTTAGAGAGGGAATCTGAACTTCCACCGGTAAGACGGCTTCCATTCCGTAGACTAAAGAGAAAGGAGTTGCCCCTGTCGAAGTGCGCACTGAAGTGCGATAACCATGAAGAGCAAAGGGTAACATCTCATGCCAGTCTTTGCATGTTACTGTCATCTTTTGTATGATCTTCTTGATATTCTTATTAGCAGCCTCCACGGCGCCATTCATCTTTGGCCGGTACGGAAAAGGGTTATGGTGTTTTATTTTGAACTGCGTGCAGAATTCAGCAATCATCTTGTTGTTCAAATTAGTACCATTGTCAGTGATAACCCTTTCAGGAGACAACAGGTTTCTCAAATAGATATTTGATAGAATCCATCTTAGAAATCAATGAAGTGGTATGATTCAACATATACTGTCTTAGTCGGCGAGCAACCTTAGCCAAAGCATAGCAAGCTTTCTCGAGCTGTGAGTATCTTGTTTCACAGTCGGTACCTTTTGCTAAGGTGGTATATTGCATGCTCTTTTCGACCAGACTCGTCATGTTGCCCCAGCACACCCTATTGAATTTTCTAACACGGTCGAATACGTGATTAGAGGTCTCCCTTCAACAGGTGGCATCAGAATTGGAGGTTCTTGGAAATACTTCTTGATTTCGTCAAAAGCTTCTTGACATTCATCATTCCATATTATCTCTTGATATTTCCTCAGTAATTTTCTTGTCTATTTCAGTACCCTGATTCAGTTGATTCCTCATGCGGCTGTATGGTCTTTTCTTCTTGCAGTACCAGTCTGGCAAGTTCTCCAGGTACTTCACAATCTTCCCCACTTCCATCGTCGGTTTGGTAGATCGGATTTTCGAAGTCATAATTAACAGTAGCAGAACTATTATCAACAGGATCCAGAGTGGATATGGATACGCAATTTGTTACGTGAGTGTGTGCAAGAAACCATAGCTTGTTTGAAAAATGACAGGAAAGATAAAGAGCGCAATATTTGAATGCAAAAAGTCCATTGATTTATTGAATGTGAATATGCTCATGAAAATGACAAAACATTTAACCAAATTTGATACATTAGATAAGCAATAACGATTACTCCTGACTAAAGGAAATCGGAATAGTGTCTTCAGCCTTCCAATTATTGAGTTCGTCACCAATTGTTAGGAAAATCCAACTATCCAAGTCACAATCGTTATCAGCGTCTTCCACAGCATTGACAGTCTCGTCATGGTTAGGCAGAGGGGCAGTGATGTCATTAGGAGTCTCCGGAAGATCAGAGGTAGCCGCCTGTATCTTTCCACTTCGAATGCCGCGTTCAACATGCTCACCTGTTAATACAAGTTCAGTGAAACCCGATGAGGAACTTCTCAATAGATGGCTGTAGAATGGGCCAGTCAGTGTGCTCATGAACATGTCTACTAATTCTCGATCAGTCATAGGGGGTTTGACTCTGCCAGCCAAATCTCTCCATTTTTAGGCATATTCTTTGAAGCTTTCTTTAGATCCCATAGTCATATTCTGCAACTGTAGCCGAGTAGGTGCCAATTCAGCATTATACTGGTAATGTTTGTAGAAAGCTGTTGCTAAATCAGTCCAGGTGCGGATGTCAGAGCTCTCGAGCTGATAGTACCATTCTAACTGTGTGCCAGACAGGCTCTCTTGGAAGAAATGGATCCATAGCTTCCTGTCAGTGGTATACGGCTAAATCTTTCTCACATAAGCTCTCAGATGCATCTGAGGACAAGATGCACCATCATACTTAGTGAAAGTGGGGATCTTGAATTTGCGAGGAATGACCACATCAGAGACTAGACCCAAGCTTTCGAAATCCAGACTGGGCGCCTTCTGACCCTCCATAGCTAGCATACGTTCTTCCAGTAACTTGTACTTATCATCTTTTGGAGAGTACTGTTCATTCTCATAATCTTCATCATTGTCCTCATGGTTGAAAGGGTCAGCATTCTCATCTTCCGAATCATTTTCTGTCTCCTCTCCTTGATCCTTCGGAATTCTAATCTTGACTCCTGCAGCCTGTCCTTTAAGCCTTCTTCCCGGGTTAATGTAACTCACAGCTTTCTTGTCTTTCTTCTTCTCGAGCAATAGAGCCTTCAGTTCCTCCTGCCCCTTGGATAAGTTCAAGATCATCTCCTGGAATTGAGCATTCTGAGCCTGGAGATCTTTGACAGTTTGTTCGAGGTCCATTTTTCTGTTTAGAAGGAAGATCGTGAGAACATTGATCCCTTTAGAGTACCTGTTATGTAATGTGATGTTATGCTATGCAATGTATGAAATGTTTTCAATGTTTAAAGTCCTTGAAATGGTTAGTATAATGCCATGATGTCATGATGTTATGATGTTATGATGTTATGATGTTATGATGTTAAATAATTAACAAGCACAAACAAGTCAATCCTTCCTAGGTTTTAAGGCTTGCATGAGTTCCATAGGTAAGTACCCTCCCCACTGAAGTTTGGTTGGTTCAACCTGTCCTAGAATAGTAGCCGGGTTCTAGAAGGATCTCAAATCATTGACCTTTCCTTAAGTCCACTTCAGTGCAACACCAAGTGTTTGACCGAAGCTTCCCTAAAGTCCAATCTCAAAGAGTGTAGTATCGAGTCTCAACCAACCTCAGTCGGAACCAAAGCCAGTTATCTCACTACTTTCTAATGGCTAGGATGAGTCGATTAGGGTTCTAAAGGTCTGGTTAATGCTTTGATGACACCACGCGGAAGCCAAATTTTTCCTCAAGTAAACATGAGGAACATCAGGACATCCAAAGTGTCACATTAACCGTAGCCATCATTTTAACCATTCCAGTATACGCCGGTAGTCGCGATGATCTATTGCTACTTACCTAAGGTACACTAGATCCGGGTGTAGGATCTTTCACTCAAGCATGACATACCCAAGCAATCCCTTAAAAGTAAATCAGACAATTTAAATAAGTGATCTTGTTTTTAAGGTGACCTCTCTTTAAGCGTCCCCAGCAGAGTCGCCAGTTCTGTCATACGGTGAACTGACTTTCGTGTGTTTTTGCTTTGGAAAGCAAATGTCGCGGTTAGCAAGAGTCGCCACCGACTTTTCTTTTATCCAATCAGGAAAGGCGGAAAAGAACAGGAAAGACCTTAATTTAGATTTTGGGTTCGGTAGGTACATTATACAAAGGGAAGGTGTTAGCACCCTTTGTATCCATGGTTATCCATGGGCTCTTAATTGCTTGATCACTTATGTTTTTCTTGTCTGAAAAAATGTGTGAGAGCTGTTTAGAAAATGTTTTGAAAAGAGTTTAACTTTGTAATGATTCTTGTACGAATGTATACAAAGTATTTATCTCGTTTGATTTTGAAAGCTGTTTAGAAAAATATAACTTGACAATGATTCTAGTACGAATGTATGCCAAGTGGTGATTTTCTAATGGAGGTTTTGAAAAGTGTGAGGTGTGAAAAGTAGTTTTAGTTGTGAGCAAGCATTTAGGAGTTATACCTACCCAAGGTCTTTATGGGCATTTCCTATCCTTATGAGGGTAAAACTGTCCTTACTATTGAGAAGTAAGTAGTTTTGTCCTTTGGATGTAAAAGGGTCATCGTAGGGTCATCGATTGGTCATTGAAGGCAACATTTGTAAGGATACCTTAGCATTCGCAGGGACGATCATCATTTAACCGTAGGCTATACCAAAGGGTCATCGAGGGACAACGACAACATTCGAGGGACTATGATGATTTAACCGAAGGGTCTTTGCTAAGTGCATCCCCACATTCGCGGGACATGACCATAATACCGTAATATCGTAGGGTAACAAAGAGAGGTCCAAGATCGCATATTTAAAGGCAAAGTTTTACAATTAATTAGATAGCCGTAATCGATTAAGTAATTAGGTCCACATTAAAATTGATGAAATCAATACATTAAAATCAGCTAGGTAATTTAAGACGGGTCTCCACATTAAAATTAATACATTAAAATCAGTTAAGTGATGTAAGGTGAATCTCCACAAGGGTATCCCACAAATAAAGTGGAATACCTACCAAGCTATCTTTTTCGGGGATATGTGAACCTTTACAAAACTCAGCAAACATGTCAGAATACCAAATCAGGGTGCAGTCGAGAATCACACCACAAAAGAAACCACAACAGTAATAGGATCAGATAAACCATGCATGGCCATGATAAAACATGTCAGATGAGCAAAAAAAATCAGAACAGAAAAGTCAGCTACTGTCACGTTCGCTCCTGCTTCGCCTAGCGAAGGCTTAGCGAATACTCGCTGCATGCTCGCTTAGCGATGTGCTAGCGAGCGGCTGCGGATTCCGGTTTTGATAACAGTACAATTTCAGCCAATTTTATGCTTTATGGCTTTCATTACAGCAATTACATGGTTAATCATTTGAGGTATTCAGATACGTACTAAAAATTCACATGCCAGACTTAAGATATTTTCATAAATTTAATCATAATGCCACATGCAAATTAAGAACATAAGGCGGTAATAGCAATGCAAACCTGTTTGCAAATTGAATTGCGACCTTGGATTGGCAAATCGGATTGAATTGGCAGAGGTAACCTTGATGCCGCTGGGTTCCTTCAGGGTTTGCCTCCAGGGTTTGCCGTCTGTGAGCGTTAGGGTTTGCTTGCTAGGGTTCTCCTTTCTCCGTTTTCGTTTTTCGTTCCCTTTTCGTTCTTCCCCTCTTTCTGACTGAAATGCTGGTATTTATAATGGTTTGTTGTGACCTAATGGGCTCAGAATGAAGCCCAGAATTTTCTGGTATTCGCAAGCTTCGCTAGGCGAGTATTGTAGCGAAGGGTTCGCTAGGCGAAGGATTTGCTCGCCTAGCGAGCATGCCAGTTTGGGCCATTTTCTGGATTGGGCCATCTGTGAGTGGGTCTTGGTTCCTTTACGGTCAATGTCTTGAAAAACAAGTTGGAGTGCCTTGAAAAATGCCTTGTAATATTAACGGGTAAATTTTGGGGTATGACAGAAAGCATAAACTTAATATTTATTTTGAGGGAATTTGTAATTAGTTTGATCTCACCAGCTTATTTATCATATAAATTCTTTTTCACGTCCACAACATACATTCATATGTGTCAACAGACATATATAAAAAACAATGATACGATTATGGACCATATCGCAATTGTTCTCTCTAACTAATAAGAGAACCTAAGCCAAACATAAAAAGGATCTATGCTTCTCTAAGATAGACCTCCATGATTGTCCTCCTTTGATCTTGTCTTTTTATTTTCTTCATTATATTACATTACATCAAAAAATACTCGTTTTAAATATGAGAGAGTGGGACGAGAGAAGAAATTACATAAAGAAAGTATAGAGAAATACATGACACGCATGTCATATTTAAAAATCTCAAAATAAAAATAAAAGAAGACTAAGACCATAAACGTTCACCACAAGGAAATAATAGTAAACACACATTTATCATTATTATTATTATTATTAAACCGTGTTAGTTAAATAGATCAAATTAAATTTTAGCAATTGATCATTGCACGCAAAATTATGAAGAATAACAGAGATACGCATGTGAAATAAAATAAAAATGGAAAATAAAGAGATAAGAGAAAAAAAAGATTGCACTAGAGATTTATACATGTTCGGGCTAACAACTTAGTCTACCCATGTCCAAAAAAGTCTTCTCTTGAGAGTTTCACTAAAAATTACACTTGAACTTTTATAGGAACATCTGAAACAACCTTCAATAACCAATAGAGCTATTACACATGTTTAACTCAAGAACCAATCAAAAAGATCTTTAACACATGCTTAGCTCAAGAACCCTCGACAAATAGGGCTTTTACACAAGCTTAACTTAAGAATCTTCAACAGATAAAGCTTTTACACATCCTTAGCGTATGCTTTTTCAAGTTTAGCTTGAAATCTTTAAACCCTTTACAAGAGATATTATTCAAGAAATTCGCACTCTTGAATGAAACATATTAAGCCCAACTCCATTACAACACAACTCTCATTATTGATTTTTAGTCTTTCAATGCCACAATAAGTTTAGTGAAAAAGAATTTCAAAAACAAAGTGAGAAAACAAAGAGAGAGAAAAATAATAAATAGGTTTCTATTCAAAAATCTTGTGTAACATGAAATAAGGAAAAACCTCCTTTATATTAAAAAAATTGGCTAAAAAAGGAAGTGATGCACGAGTCAAATAAAAAATTTAATTGATTAAATCATGTTTTAATCGATTAAAACATTTCAAAAAGGAGGAATCACTAATCTAGAAAAGAAAAGTATAAAACATATATATGATTCATCCTTCATCTCAGCGTAATCGTTCTCCTTCATGCTGCCCAATTTCGTCTCTTGCAGCACCTTCTGTAAAGTTGCTAAGCCAATAGATCCTTAACCCCCTTCCCCTTTGTCATAATATGAAATTAATGATCCCCTCGAACCATGACACCCCGGTTTTTGAAATAGGGTTAACCTTACTATATTACCGATTATTAGAGCATAATCCAATATAGAAGATTGAAAAAACAAAAGTAAAAGACAATGAACACAATCAATATTTGTTAACGCAATTATACCAATGATGTCTATCTCTACGACTATAGAGAATTTATAGTCCTATTTTATTTTTATGATAAATTAGGGTTACAATGTTATAAGCAATACATATAATATTGTGTCTCATTTATAACAATACCCTTGAATTGTATCGCAAAGACCTACTGAAGGGAAATCGCGATATAAAAGTAACGGAAAACAAAAATTTCCCTTAAGTCGATCCTTACGAATGAGGATGATCAGTGGTATAACCGATTATCTCTTGTGGCGATTTACACATTCGATGCAGAATTGAATGAATGATCACATACATTGAACAAAGAACAACGCATTTACTCATTCCATATGAACAAGGTGTCTTTCAATCTTAGTGCTAGCTAAAACCCATATATATATATATATATATATATATATATATATATATATATATATATATATATATATATATATATATATATATATATATATATATATATATATATTGTATTTCACTTAAGTGCACAGTACCTTACGATATTCTGTATTTCAATTAACTGCACCATATTTTACGATATACTACAATTCACTTAAATACATTGTACCTTACAATATTATGTAATTCTTGTAAGTACACTGTACCTTACGTTGTTTCGTATTTCAATTATTCATTATATTTCTCATTAATATATCCTTATGTGCGTAATATTGTAGGTTTTCGTGACATTAAAAATTATAATAATCACATATTTAATATAATAAACACAAAACATAAATTATAATAATCTTGTACCTTATCATCATGTTTATATTAAACACAAGACATAAATTATATTATCCTTTTTCAGTTCAATATTAAACTCTTAGACATTAAAAAAAGCTGAACATAATACACATTTCTTTAGTTAAAAGATCAATATGACTCTGAAGTATATTAAAAAAAAGCTCATTTTTTACTAATGTACATGATATTAAAAAAAGAAATTAGTTGTACTAGATAGCTACAATTTTATCTTTACTAGTCCAAAAGTATAGTACTATAAAAATGGGAATAGTAGATTCTCATATTAATTATTGTGACCTATCCTATGGCTTTGTTTGCTTCAGATGTTGGCCCAACGGGCACATATTGCCATTCATTTCTCCTGCATGTACGACATCCACCTCCTATATATATTTAGGCTTAGTACATACTGCTGGGAATCCTATGCCTCCCTCTCTGTCTTCAAATTCATATTTTAATGCATGTACGCAGATTAAATTAGTAGTGTTTATCTTAGTAAATAAGCTTAAATAATATAATCTATAAATAAAATGAACCTCTCAGTTAGTGTGTGTTGATATAGTATATTCTTAGGGTGATTCCTTGGCAATAAATCCTATAAAGGTTGGGATAAAAAGAGAATTATTTTTGGTGGGTCACTAAGTGGGGTGTTCAAGTAAGACAAGAATGGGAGTGACAGGTTGTTTTGAAAACAAATGGTGTATGCCATTAATTAACAGCTAGTATGAATATTTCAAACTAGTGTTAACAAGTTGGTTTTAGTCTCAATAATAGCGTTAATTAAGCTGTCAACATTAATATTAATTCATTTTCTCAAAATTATGTATTCATTAATTTTTCATTCCCACTTTTTTGTTTGGGACAAGTTGGAAAAGGAAAAGAAAGAAATTATTTAAAAAATAAAATTTCATTAGCATCGATTAATAAAAAAACAGTAAGAATGATAGGTAAACACATACTTTAAAGCATGATTTTATTTACCTCTATTCTACTGCATAAACAAGGTGGCCCTCTATCTATATTTCTAGTTTTGTGACCTTTCTTTTCATCCACAACCTTCTCCCTTTCTTTTTTTCTCTCTATCAAACACACTTGTGTTTTGGTGAATTCATTCTCTATTTCTCAGCACAATTTTTGAGGCTACACCTTTGTTCTCAAAGAACCCTCTTCTTCTCTCTCACTCCCTTTGAATTTTCCATACTGTTTTAGTGTAACCCTCTTGTTGAATTGATGTCTGGTCTGTACAATCAGATTTCCTCACCAGGAACAGCAAGGGCCAATTCACCAAATATAAACATGAGAAGCAATTTTGATGTTAATAGGTATAATTTATAAACATTAATTCATGTATTGAAGTTTTGATTTTTCTTAGTAGTAGTTACATTTATATATCATACTTATATTATATGTTGTATGTATATGCATATGTATATGTAATCAAGTAATTAAGCTCAAATAGTTAATAAGTTTCGGTTAAGATCGAATCAATCGGCAAACTGAAATCGATTATTTGCTAGAATCACTTTTATATGTGTAGTATTTGAGGAGTTTAATTAACTTTTGAGTTCATATTCTTATTTATGTTTTTTTTAGTCAATACTTAACTGAGTTGGTAGCAGAATACCAGAAGCTTGGACCTTTCATGCAAGTCTTACCATTATGTACTAGACTCTTAAATCAAGGTTGGTTATGATACATCTATGTGTTGAAGATTTTTGATTTTAGACAATTTCGAATTTTCTTGTTACTTATATTGGTATCTCATTTTTATGTCACTATGAATATGATTAGTCTTCTGTATATATTTTGGTCGTTATTATAAGCAAAAGTTTATTTGTCAGGTTCATTGAATAATTGATGTATTTGGTTTATGTATCAGAGATTTTAAAGGTGTCAGGAAAGAATGGATTGATGCAGAGCCAAGGGTATAGTGACTATGACAGAGTGCAGTTTGGAAATGTCAAGCCTAATCTTATGCCTTCTTTGGATACAGCACAAAATTTCACTGGCTGGAACAGCTTGTCACATGAAGTGAGTCTTCAATTTTAAGATATAAGCACCAACATAGACACAGACATGACACTGATACGTAAACACCGATTGGAGATGTGTCTAACACCGAACACATGTTCGATTTTGTTCAAATTTTGAAACGGAGATGCTATAAAATGTGTCTACCGTTCCATTTCTTTTTGATCATTTCTCTTTTACATTAGGGGTTAGCTGGAGTACAAGGACACAATGTGGATTGGCAAAGAGCAACAGCAGTCTCAAATTCTCACATCATGAAGAAAATTTTGCGCTTGGATATTCCTTATGATAATCATCCGAATGTAAGAGATATGTAAAACATAATTTTAATGCTAAAAATCGAGAGTTCGTATTCATTTTTCTCGAACTCAAAATAGTCACTACACAAAAATAAAATGAGTGCAAGAGTAAAAGAATAATGCTATGCAAAATGTTTGGCGTCATTCTTCTCCTCTCACGCTTATTTTAAAATTCGCACATTGTAACATTTTAATGATGATTTACTAAGGCTAGCTTAAATTTCAGTTCAACTTTGTTGGGAGGCTTCTTGGTCCAAGAGGTAATTCACTCAAGCGAGTCGAGGCTACTACAGGTTGCCGCGTGTATATCAGAGGAAAAGGTTCAATTAAAGACTTTGATAAGGTAACTTCTCTTCCTTAGTAAGCTTTTTTCATCTCCACAAAAACTAATATGCGATTATCTAGACTATTAGGTTCTTATATCGAGACGCTCGACACTATTAAATTTGTTGCATGGATGGATAGACTCTAGCCAGACTCTGATATCATATTAAAATGCATTTATATTGAGACGCTCGACATTATTATTTGTAATTTTATTGTAACCGTTACTTTACTATTGTTATAATCTAAAGGAAGAGTTGTTGAGGGGAAGACCAGGATTTGAGCACTTGAATGAACCATTGCACATTTTGATTGAGGCTGAACTACCTGTCAATGTTATTGATATAAGGTTGAGACAAGCCCGGGAAATCATAGAAGAACTACTCAAACCTGTGGTATCTAACTTTTCAACTCTCCCTAATTTCAATAATTTTTTCACAATATTTTTCTTTGATACATCAGTATCGTCTCAAGTTTTCAGAGATTCTGTGTAAGTTGTATCTGATACTGATACGATACTTGTTGCGATGTGCAGGATGAGTCACAGGACATTTACAAGCGGCAACAACTTAGAGAACTTGCAATGCTGAATTCAAGTTTTAGAGAAGAGAGTCCTCAGCTGAGTGGTAGTGTCTCTCCATTCACCTCTAATGAAATGATAAAAAGAGCCAAAACTGATCTATAGTCTTTTCTACATTGTGAAAATTGTTGCAGTATTTGAAGTTTCTTCATGTATGTAAATGATGTCATGTTAGAGAACAAAATGATGAGAACAAAAGAGAAAGGGTTGATAGTTTTTATACATATGTATCTATTGTCACATTCAACTGCATTAGTAGAATTGTAAAATTAGCACAATTATTATTTTTATTATATTTTGACATGTTTTGTATGTTTCTCTGATGAGAAGATAAACAATCTCTTTCAACTTAAGCGATTTTGAATTCGTGTTCAATCCTAAACACACAATAATGTTAATCATTATCATTGCGTTAGAGTATACACAATTGTGTTATGGTAGGGCCTTTCAGATTAATGTAGAGGTGGAAGTTATTGTCCGTGACTGTTACTGAGCCAAACTAATTATCTTTTGGCTTTGACTTATTAATGATTGTCTTTGTAAAGTGATGTTATTTTAGATCTCTTTTCTCCATTGTGGGGTCATTATGTCCCTAGATTACAACCACCTTCTCCATTCTTCTGCCTAATCCCATTTACTCCTACTAAACATGAGCTTAAAGTCTGATTTAGCATTAAATATTCTTTTTCTCAAAAAACTATTTTTTTAAAATTTATTCAACTTCATATTTTAATTTTTAAAAAATATATTATTCTTGGGTTTCAATTTTTAATTTTGAGTTTAGAGTTTCAGTTTTAAATTTCAGTACTTAGTTAAGTTTTAACTTTTTTTTTTAAATTATGCTCTTGACCTGGCCTCATTAACTATATGTAAAATGAATTTGATAACTAAAAAAATTAAAAAAATAAATCAATAATTATCAAATATTAATATTGATATTATTTTCTCTGTCTCGTTGTATACTCTTGCTTAAGGCTTTGTAAATGGTATTGCATAAGGAAATCAACCTAAATGGAGAGACTAGTTGAGGATTGTCTACCTTAGGGAAAAGGCAAAGATCCGTGTAGTTGAATATCTGGAAACCATCATGTCCAGGGGACTTCCAAGACGCCATGCTATGAACAATTCTATTGACTTCAATGGATTTAAAGTTAAATTGGTTGTTCCCCACTCAACAACAACAAAAACGATGTCTGGATTACTTCCTCCCAAAACTTTTGTTTACTTCGAGGTATGTAGATTTAGGCTCTTTTCCTTATCCATGCTTTAAATTTGCTTAGGATTTAAGAAGTCAAAGGATTGAAGGATTGGTTAGCATCCATGATATTGTTAAAATCTTTTACACCAACATGACTTATGAGAATGGAGTACTTAGTTCCTATGTCAAAGCAATTCCCATTAATTTTTCTGTTGTTGAGTTGGGTCAAATTTTAGATATTACATCTGAAGGTTTAGAGATTATGATGAATAAGTCTACTTCGTTGCAAGGATATGTCAAAAAGGATTTTTATTATGGGCTTACTAAATTCTCTAAGCATGAATTTTTCAAAAGCATAAGAAAATGGTTAGTGGTAAAATTTCAGATAGAAACTCTTTGTCAGCTGGAATCTTTTATATCGATGACAGGTTGTTGCATTACATATTGGAATATGTCGTACTTTCCAAATTTTCAAATCATTCTCTTGTGATAGTCACGGAGATGTAGTTTCTCTTTGCTATCAAGCAAGGTCTTCAAGTTAAGTGGGCATACTTGATTCTTGAACACATGGTTATACATTCTAAGAATGCTATAAAGCTTCCTTATGCATTCTTTTTGTCCAATTTTTTTGGCGTATTTTGGTGTTAATTTTTCAAATGAAGATCCAGTTGAAATGGGTGATTTTGTGGTTTTTATGAAGGTGCAATAATAAGATGGTGTATAATACAACTTCAAAAACAATACCATCTAGTACATAGATGAAGTGTGAATGTGCAAGCTCCTCCTCCACCGATTCAACAACCTATCAACCAAGAGGAACCAAAAAATCAACAAATCTTTGATTATATTACCTATACGGACACCTCTATGAACGATCAGATTTCCTTTCTTTACTCTCATTTGAACGTTCCACCCTAACATGTTCAACCATACCAATTTCCTCATTACCAAGCACATGAAAACCAAGACAATATGAACCAAGACAACATGAACCAAGATAATATCAAGCAAGACTGGTTTATTTTACCTTGTCCTTTTATTATGCTTGTTGTTGTATGTTTTATTTATTGGTTTCATTATGTAATAGAACTTAATTATGTATGATGTTTGATTATGCTTGAAGTTATGTATTATGTTTGATTACATTTGAAGTAATGTATTATGTTTAACCTTTTAAAATGCATGTCTTTTACCCGTAATATTATTATCTTTCATATAGTTTCTCTTTACATATCTTTCTCTTCTTTTTTATCATGTCAAAAGGGAGAGAAAGGTGTATGTGTGTATGTTTGTGTTGCTTGTGTCTTATCTCTTTCCTAGATACATGATAACTCATAGAAATTCAACCTTATCAAGATTCATACATTAAGGGGGGGGGGGGGGGGGGGGGGGGGGGTTATCCAACATATGGGGGTTTCTTTACTTTTATCAAGCAAGCATAACCATCATGAATTGTTTTGTCATCATCAAAAAATGGGTGAATGTGAATTCAATCCTTTAAAGAGTTATGTATAAGTGTGAGTTGAAAGTACCATATTTCTTAGAAAAGTGGAGGTTGAACACTTTATATGTGAGAGAACCCATACACCTATCACCTTAAGGTTTTAGGTGAATATGTGGTGTATCTCTCACTTATGTGTTACTCTTAACCTAATATTGATGCTCATACTCATGATCCAACAAATGGTATCATGAGCCTTTGGTTTGAATAAATATATCGGCTTACTTTTATCGAAATGCCTGGGAAGAGGTGTCCCATTAAGATTAAAATTCCCAGGAAAAGGTGTCAACGGAGGTACAAGTGTATGTGAATGAAAGAGCTTCTGCTTGAGGAGAAGCATAGTGGATGGACTCACACTTGAGGGGGATATTATTGTGTACAAGTGTGAGTTGAAATTCTCACATTGTTTAGAAAAGTGGAGGTTGAACACTTTATAAGTGAGAGGACTCATACACTTATCACCTTAAGGTTTTTTGGTGAATATGTGGTGTGTCTCTCACGTGTGTGTTACTCTTGACCCAATGTGGATGCTTCTCATGATGACCCAAAACAAAGAAGATGATTTTGATTAAGATGGTCCATAGTTTGAAGACATAATCAAATGCTAAAGGATGGTGTCATACCCCAAAATTTTCCCCCGCCCCCCCCCCCCCCCTTTCACTTTTCATCTAACCTTTGGCTTGAGATTCATATGTCCTCATTGGTGTACATAATTCATTCATATTAACACTCTCTAACAAGCATCATAGACTCAAAGCTTGTGCTTAATAAAAATCAGGGGTTTGCTTGAGGATTGTGATATGCTCATCAGGTGGGGTGAAACCATAATTTCTTGATCTTTGGGACTTTGATTCAAGGAGATCATAACTTGGCACTCACATGTGCATCAAAATCCTAATTCTTGGCTTTGTCCCTCTGGGATCTTGTGTTTTACTTTTGGAGCTTTGATTTGGCCACTAAATCCTAATGGTGGATCCATGTGTTAGAAGATTGATTGTGGAGCTTCATGCTTGGTTTGAAGACCTTGATTAGGGATGTGTATCATGAAACCCTAATAAGGGATGCTTGATACTTGTGTGCCATTTGAGGTTGACTCTTGACCATGGAATTGACTGAGACCCTAATTCATAGGGAGGAGGTCGTTGACCATCTTGTCATGCATCATCAACCATTAATATTTCTTGGTGCATAAGATTCATTCATCTGGCCCATATGCCCATATGTTTGGATTTTCATCTAGTTCAAGATTTGATTCAAACATCCATACTTATGCATTTTATTTGGTATTTCTTGGTCCATTGGTGATAAGCACATGGTACTTTCAAATTCCTTGGTCTTTGATCTTTGAATTCATGTGCACTGACATTTGGTCCATTGTTTGCCCTTAGTCCATTATGGTTCATAGGGGAATTAATTATTGTTTCACCCATGTAGCTTTGTCCATTTGGTTCATATGGCATCATGTGATCATGTTTTAATTGGTTAAAGTGTTGTATTCATGCATAAGTCAATTTGGTTTTTGTTAAAGATCATTCAAAAGTCAAGTTTTTAATCCACATACATGATCATTCCATTCAAAACATTGTCTTTCTATTCATTTATCAAGGAATACATTATTTCATTACAAAAGGAAAACAAATTTACATTTTGTCGAAGAGTTGCCCAAAGTCAACCTTTGTGTTTTGTCATCCTAAACCTCAAAATTTACCCTCCTTTTTTCTTTTTGTTAACATACCTCATTTGCATACATCAAATCATATCATGCATGACCATTGCATTTGGTCATGGAATCACAAGCATGGCCACCTTGTGTATTGTATCTTAACCATAGGGTTTCACTTTGTCTTACTTATCAACTAAGCCCAACTTCATGAAGAAATGTTACTTGTTTGTTATTGTTACTCAAGTAGATAATCATGATTAAAAGCAATGAAAAGTCAAGGTCTTTGATCAAGGGAAATGCAAGTTTGGTCATGGGATTCAAAGGTGGTTCATGTGTTGATTTCCATGCCACAACCCTCAATATTCAAGCCATGCTCCATATCATTCAATCCCTAATCAAGGTTTCATTAAGGGATTCTCATTCCATCATCATCATGGCTTAAAATGCAAGAAAACATGAAGTTTGCACAAAGGGGTGCAAGGTGGTTTGACCTAATTTGCAAGTGTGTCATGCATTTGGTCCAAACTTCATAACCCCTTCAATTTTTATCCAAATTCCAAGCTTATTTGAGCCAAATGTGCCTTTTGGGACCCTCTACAAATTTTCAAGGGTTAAACATCAAATCATCCATTTAGGACATCATTTGTGCCAATGACCAAGTGGCCAAAATGGGCCTAAACCTTGTCATGACCCCTACTATGTTTGGCTCAAAATGGGCCTAAACCAAGTTTGGCTCAAAATGCACGAGGGAATCAAAAGTTATGGTATCATGAATATAGGACCTCAAAATGACCAAGTATGCTGCTGCAAAGTGCTTGACCAATTGCCCAACCCAATTTAACAACTCACGACCTCAACTTCACAAGCCTACAAATTTCACCTCAAAGCTCATTTTGGATTGATTATTTTTTCATCTTATTCTACTCCATGAAGTGATCATTTGGCTCAAAGAAAATCACAAAACGCACGAGTGAATTGGATTTGGCCTAAGCTTGAACATGGTGACCTAAACTATGTTTTGGTCTGTAACCTATAATGTTGAAACTTGCACAAATCAACTTGGGACCACTTCTCGCGCATGCAAACCAATTACCCATGACCAAACGCATATGAAGACAACTTGAAACGACTTGAGAAGCTCCAAAATCACGAGTTTGGCACCAAAATTTCAAACGATCGGGATCTGAAATTTTCCAAGTCAATTCACACGAATTCACATTACCATAAGTATTAGCTTGGTACTGGGTGTATACATTTAGTGATTATATGACATCTCAAAACATGTATGATATGACATATAACAAATTATTATACATGAACTACAAATATGCCCATACAACAGTCCTACACAAGATCATGCAACAAAAACAAAAATATGAAATAACAGAATCTTCAGGTCTTTATGCCATCATGCCTTTACCATTGACCTCCTTCGAGATACCTGAAAATAAACAACATGAATGGGCTGAGATGCTACATCTAAATGGAGTTTTTCTATCTTATGGGTCCACTTGGCTCTAAAGTGTTTTCGTCCATATTCTTATTTCACTAGTACTACTCTCGCGTACTACAATTGCAATAAAGGACTTGAAGCTTAATTTTGCTTCATACATCACGTAAAAGTTAATGTTGGGGAACCATGTTTTGCAGGTTGAAGATTAACTTGATTTTGATGATGACAACTAGTCTTTGATTATAACAACTAAAGTCAATCATAAAGCGGTTAAAGATGCAAAGCAAACTAAGTAGAGTTGATAAGTTTGATCATTTGATGATGGTATCTGAATGGAATATAACTCAAGCCTCATCACCAAGAAAGTGCCCACAAGATTGAAGTATTTGACAAGTCTTGAAACATGTAAAGTCTCTCCCTAATACGTCTAAGTAAATAATGTAAAACATTAAGGGCTTTTTCATAAAGTTATACGGATAATCACACACACACACGCACACGCGTTCACATGCACACATATACACATACACACGCGCACACAAAAAAAAAATTCTAGCTGATTTTTCCTAAGAAAATATCTCCAAAATTTCCTTGAAGTCGTACCAGATTATTGGGGATTATCTAAAAATTTCCGAGCGATTTTTTGTTTTGGCCAATTGATTGACACCTATATTCAATCGATTAGATTAATTGAAAAATGCGCCCTAATCAATTAGGACAATGCGAATGGTAACAACTAGATATCTTTTCTTTCCTTTTTTACTTTGTCAACCGATTAATTTTAGGCCAACCAATTGATTGCCTCATTATTTATGTCCATAAAAATTTTCCTTTTTTGTGTCATCCTCTAGCGTATAAATTGAGGTCTCTTTTCACATATATTTTTTTTATCCAGAAAACCTGAGCTCTGGCATCTCACTACTCTCTCTCTAAAAATATTTTCTCACTTTCTCTCACTTAAAAGTTAAGCAGTAGCGCTTTCGAGAAATGTCTTTTGTAAGTGAGGCTTTGGTGTAATTCTTGAAGGGTAGGATTGTAAATTCACCAAGGAACTTTTATTTCTACCTTATTTGAATAATTTATCCAATTTAGGGATTATTTGGGTTCGAAGCTAAACTCGTTAAAATCTTTGGTTTGAGGAGTTAGCTACTAAGTCTCCATTTAGGTTCGTCGGACCAGCCCGTGTAAAAGTTTTATAAGGTTCGAGATCAACCCGGTATTAAAATATCAAATTGGTTGGTGGTTATCCTGTACAAAACCTCTTTTTAGTTTGTAAGTTAAGCCTGCTCAAAAACTTATTAAGGTTGGATATAAGCTCGATATAAAATCTCCTAGGCTCGTGGTTAGCCAGTGAAAACTCTGATTCAGTTCGAGTTCAGCACGTGATAAAAGCTAGCCAAGGTTTGAGATCAACCCGTGTAAAATATCAATTTTAAAGCTTGAAAAATAACCGCTCCAAGTTGTTGTTTGGAAGGAAGACTCATTGCTTTTCTATGTGTTTTGTTGTTTGGTTGAAAGTTACCTTAAAAATCATTTTCCTTGTATAAGGGGGGATTGAGAGTTCAACCTACTAAAAAATCTTAAGCTTATTGGATTCTCTCAAGAAAAAATCTTGGGGAGAGGATTAGGTCTTTAATTTTTTACTGAACCTCTATAATTTCTAATGTTTACCCTCTTCCCTTAACTTTTACTTTCTTACAATTTAAATTTCTACTACTTAATTATAAAATATTTTGAAGAAAAAAAATTAAACTCTAAAAAAGATCCGAATTTTTTTTCAAACTTGAGTTTCTCCAAGTATCGATCAAAATGAGATAAACATACGAGGCAAAGAAGATGAAGGTCTCTTTCATAATTGTTTCTCGAATTTTAGAAATGTTAGAAATTATATTGGAAATC
This sequence comes from Lathyrus oleraceus, assembly GCF_024323335.1. NCBI lineage: Eukaryota > Viridiplantae > Streptophyta > Magnoliopsida > Fabales > Fabaceae > Lathyrus > Lathyrus oleraceus. Next base: position 122,059,878 of record NC_066580.1, read on the forward strand.
ATGTCACTAACTGATATCTAAGAATTAATAATTTGAAATTTAATCCAATCCTTAAATTGAAAGATGAGATTTTTCATAAAGTTTTGGAAAAATCAAGGAAGGAGGAAATTATTAAGAAATTGAACAAAATAATTCAATTACTCAAAGATGAACAAGCAAGCTCAAAAACTGAAGAATCCTATCAAACCACTCCCATGGAATCCTTTGAAAGAACATATTCAATATTTGAACGATCTTTGAAATATTCAACGTCAAATGAAGGAACCTCATGTGGAAGAGGTTGTAAAGAAGAAGTATTGTCCAGTGAAATTTTCTAAAAAAGAAAAGAAGAAGTGTTTACAAACAAAGAAGAATCAACCTCGGGGATAACTATAAAATAATTTACTTCCAACAAAGAAGATGAAGTTTTCTTAAAGGCATCCTACGAGGAAAATGACTGTGCAATAACTAAACCATCCTATAAGCGATTGCTTAAAATTAGTGCTAAGTTGGTTTAAGAAAATGATAAACTAATAAAACACAACTTAGATATTAAGGAATATTTAGGGTTTCTTGGAGAAAGCAATAAATCACTTAAGTTAGAAATAACTAATGTTAGAAACTCAAGAGAAGCCTGTGATACTTATGCCTCTTTGATAAAGGAAGTAACTGAATTGCATTAAACCCTAGGTAAATTCACCGAAGGGAAAGAAAAACTTTACTTGATCCTATCAAGTCAAAGACCTTCCTTAAATAAAATTGGATTAAAATTTAGATCAGATAAAAAACCTAGCAAGAGTCTAGATCATAAGAAAAAGAATAGTATGGTTTATAAGTGCACACACTGCAAAAGAGTTTGAACTTTAGAGCCCTTATGTTTTGACAAATTTAAAATGTCTAAATATAATAACCTCACCTTCTAGAAAAACAAACACATCAGGACCCAATAAAACTTGGGTACTAAAGGTGAAACCTTAGTGTTTTGTAGATTCGTTTTCAGCTTGAAGCTTTAAAGGTTATTAATGGAGTTGTGATATGCAAAGAAGTATACTTTCAAGTATATAATATTTATGAAGTCTCTAGTCCAATAATAAATAACATCAATGACGGTGATCAAAGCAAGTGTGGTTGAGAATATCTCAACATTTATGATCCTTAATTATCACTTTAAACCTCATAGTATGTTAAATGGTTATGTATGTGATGGACTTACCCATCTCACTGTTTAAACCAACTCTCGCATCCAACGATATCCAGAGAAGGACACACCATAATATATTAATAATAGAGGTAGTACATTATTTTAAATTCAAAATGATCGGAAAACTTTGATTAATCCTTTAAAATAGTTAATTTATTTTTCCTCATCTCGATAAATTATGTTTACTAACCAAAAATATGAGTTTCTACATGTTTTATAGATATGAGGTTCAATAAGGCTAAATAGGGGTGCAGAAAAGTAACAAAAATCTAGCAGAAGGCCAAAAGTGTACCAAGGAGGTTGACTGGCGAAAGGCCAATCGATTGGCACATGAGTCAATCGATTGGTGAAGATTAAAACTCATATTTTCATATCATATCTAAGCTAAACGTGTGCTCCAATCGACAATGTTAGATATGATATTTCATTGGGGGAGAGTTACTCAATCGTTGAAGGCTAGGAGATCTTTGCCACTGTATGAATTCAGATCTAGCTGGCAGATCTTTAGTCGCTCAAGAGGGTCAGTGTAAAGGATATTACACAAACTTTTATCATGTAATTTGCAATGACGAATGTTATAACTAACGATAATTATGAGTTTGAAACTCCATTTAACTTTTTACAATCTATAATCCCTAGTGTTGTTCTCACTTTGTGATATGGTATCACTCGTTGCTTGGAGGAGGTACTCTGGTAGTAGATTTTTGCCAAACTTTGTATTCACGTGGATCTCATCAATGATCGAGAATTAAGGTGAAGTAAGATCGAAGAATTCAATAGAGTTCTTTGATGCAATGTGGGAGGTCATTACCTCCATCTCTTTGTGGTTTTGGCAGAGATATGGCTTTGGATCAAGGATGATTTAATCGAGGAATTTCACAGGAATTAGGAGTCAATTCCCATATACGATGCAAATATTTCATTGTGGAACTAGAATTGGTGTTGATTGATGACATAAGTGTAACGCCCAAGACTTCTTTAAGGATTACCGTCTGACCCCACAAACTAACACGGGTCTTTTCAGCAGGCTTTGTTCTCACTCACACGCTTTCTAAGAAACTTCCCAGAAGGTCACCCATCCAAATACTACTCCAAGTCAAGCACACTTAATTATGAAATTGTTATTTGTTAGGCTACCAAAAAGAAGATTCATCTTATTGGTATAAGAAGTATCAATCAATCCTTATAAACTTTCCTTCAACCATGCAGTCTCATACCTACACAACCTCATGATCATTCTCATTCCGATGTGAATTCGGTTTTTGCCTAGAAGCTGTCAAGAGCCGCACATTTTCATACCTTATGCATCGACGACCACTCCCCCTCGCTCTTCGGCCTCGGGTGTTACATGCCCTCTAGCTTCTGTTTGGTTCATCCCCAAACCACATCGTACTGGAAGAGATCTGCTCTGATACCATTTGTAACTCCCAAAACTGCTTTCAGGATACAAACCAACATGAGTCTTTTCAGCATGCTTTGTCCTCACTCACATGCTTTCTAAGAAACTTCCCAGAAGACCACTCATCCAAATACTACTCCAAGTCAAGCACACGTAACTATGAAGTTCTAATTTGTTAGGCTACAAAAAAGAAGATCCATCTTATTGGTATAGGTAGTACCAATTAATCCTTATAAGTCTTCCTTCAACCATGTTGTCTCATACCTATACAACCTCATGATCCCTCTCATTCGATGTGAATTTGGTTTTTGCCTAAAAGCTGCCAGGTATCGCTCGTTGTCATGCCTTACGCATCGACTACCACTCCCTGCCCTCGTCGGCCTCGGGTGTTATAATAGGAGTTTGAATCGATGATGTTGATCTCTACTATAGTGACACATGGTGAACCTACAAGACTAGCACTCCAAATCCCAAGTCAGTTCAAGGTCCAAGATGAGTATATTGAAAAATAGAGATCAGAAAGTGTACCTTGAATTTCACGTGTGTTGGCTATCTACGTTGGGTAATCCTTATTGGGCTGGTGCATGGTTCGGCCTCTGCATTGGGCCTTAGAACATTTTCTAACTTGTTTTGGGGTAGTTAACTGAGCGAGATGTCACAAACATTGTCCACTGCCTCAACAAATGATTTTTATTGTTTCTAAATGTACTCTTTAGTGAGCAACGATTTAGGTATTGGTTGTAGGTTGTCATCTAAGAAGGACCCTAAAACATCCAATATATTTGTTAGAAGAAAGAGTTAGCAATTGGTCAGCTAGGTCAATCGTACCAATCACCTTTTTCTTAAATTTAAAATTATCATATCTTACTTTAGTTGTGTAATTAATACGTATATATACACGTTTTTTATCCATAATATACAATTTTGTAGTTTCTAAAAAAAATGTTTGCAATATTTCATATATAGGTCTAGTTGAAGGTGTGTAAATGCAACTAGGGATGAGAATAGGTCATATCAGCATACAGGAACTTATAGCCTGACATATTAAACCCTAACATGACATGACATTTTTAATAAAAGACTAGGGTTAGGCTTTTTAAAATATTTATTTAATTAAAAAGACCAGACTTAGACTATTAAAAAGACTTATGAAACCTTATAGGTTGACATATATATGCATATCTATTATAAGATAAGTTAAATAACATATAAAAGGGATTGTTGTCTATCTAAAAAAATAGGTAAAACAGACTATTTGAAAGCCTTAAAGTGAAACAAAATTTTAAATATGCTTTTAAGCAATGTTTTAAAAAACGGATCGAATTGGCCGATTCAACCGATTGGACCGAGAACCGGAGATGAATCTGGTTGGGTCAACCTTTCAAAACTTCTAGTGGATCAAAACCGGAGTAAAACTGAAAAAACCGGATTGAACCGTCCAAAACCATTCGAACCAAAGAATCGGAGCCGATTTTGTAAAATCGTGCGGTTCAAAAAAATTCATCTAATTGACCATTTTTTAATTTTTTTTATAAATTAATGTCAATATCAAAACTTAACATACATTCCCAATCACAAAAAAAAATCCGTATTTTTTTACAACCATACAAACTTCTATGTTTTGTTACTCCATTATAGTTTTTCTTTCAACCACACTTCATCATCATCACACCGTCTCTTTCAAACATAGTCACGATATTCAACTCAGTTTTGTTTGTTGTTTAAGTCAATATTGTTTCTTATAGTCAATTAAGATTCATTTGTCGTAGTTCAATTCAAATTTGTTTTTTTTTGTTTAATGAAATATATTATATTATTTATTTTTGATATTTTATCTTATTTAATTTAGATATTATTAACTATTTGAACTTTATTTTAGTTACTATATTCTATTATTTTAATTTTGGTTTGAATTAGTTTAACTTAGTTTATTGTAATTCTTTAATTTGGTCAAATTGTTCATAAATGAATGTTGAAATGAAGTGTAGAACTATGTTATATTATGATATGTATTATCGATATTGTTGTATTAAATTTGTACAAAATTTTTGAAAAATATATTTTATTAAGTTGTGAACATATGATTATGTGTGACATATTTATGAAAGTTATTTTTATATTATTAGTTTATTTAATAAATAGTTCGACCGTAGGATTAACCGGTTGAGCATCGTAGGTTTAACAAGGTGAACCAATTGAATCTTAAATCGTAAGTTTCATCGATTCGATCTCCAGTATAGTTTTTAAAACATTGCTTTTATGCCAGATTAGACTTTTAAAAAGGTCAACCAGATTTAAGAAAACCTATAAAAGACGATTGACTAGGCTTAAGACTTAAAAGTTTATCGTTGATCAGACTCAAACCTGACTTGATCTATTCCAACCCCTAAATACAATGGATAAAGTATTTATTTAGAAAATATTTCTTCTATCCCAAAATAAATGTCATGTTTTGAAAACTAATTTGTTGTAGAATAAATGACATTTTTAGTCTTCAATACAATTTTAAGTTTAATCACAATTATACTACCTAATTAAGACTCTCAATTTATTATTCTTTGGTTTGTATTAATAATAATTAGAATACACAAATAATTAATGAAATAATTTAATAAAATCACTATTCTCTCTTTCATCTATCATATTTTCAAATATAAGAGACTTGTGAAGTAATTGATATTGCAAAATTACACATTTAAAAAGTATTTATGTTTTAGAATTAAAATTAATTATTAATATTCTTAAGATGTCATATAGACACCTCGTCAACTAAAATATTCATGTGGGATGTTCTGTATAGATTATGTTCTGTATAGATTATGTAAGGCCAATCAACTAGTACTTATACTAGGGATCAAATCTATATTAGCTACCGTCTATGTAAAGACTAAAATTTTATAATAATAATAATTACTATTATTATAATTAATGAATTTAACAATAAAACCAACTAAAATAAAATACCTCTATATTAAACAATCAACAACTAACAAAGCATCAAATTCTAATCAGTAATAATGAATGCGAGAAAAATATAAAAAGAATGGTTGAATTGTTATAATTTTTTGTATATGAATAAAAATAATTTATAAAATTTTGTAAATAGGTCAAATGGTGAAAAATTGCTATATAATAAACCAACTAAAGGTTCTCTGCATTACCAAAAAAAGAGAAAAATAGTACAACAAAGCTATGACTTAAATTTATAAAAGAATTGGTTGCGGTAGTAATTCCTCTATATATGGTTATGTTTGGATGAAGTTAAAGAACTCAACGAATGAAGCAATGTTGTCAAATCTGCTTCTTCTTTCCTTCTTCTTTCTGATGAAATACTTTTGAGCATAGCTAGCAACCTGAGTTGATGATTTTGAAACAATATGTCTTGAAATCTTTTTCCAATTTCCATGGCCATACCTTTCGAGCCCTTCTAAAAATAACCTATAAATAAAAAAATAAATGACGAGTGAGTCAAAATTTTATTGAAAATAAATAAATAAAGTTGTTGAATTTTATATATACCTGTGCTCTCTTTTACTCCAATGACCAATTTTCTTGGTGAGTTTTTTCTTTGGAGAAAAAGTTTTGTTCTCATTAGGTGAAAGATTGTGGATTGGAATAAAAGCATCGCTTATGTGTGGTGGCACATCAACTTCATCTTCTTGAATGGGATATAAATATAAGTATGATGGCATCTCCATACTATCACTGAAACCTCTCTCTCTAAAAAAAATTCTGTGTATTGGTAAGTTGGTATACTATGTCTATATATATAGTTTCAATTCAGTAAGATTTTTTTTAAAAAATATTTGACTAGATTTTCTCAATACAGTTGCTTTTTTTTTCTTCATGTTTTCAGTATAGTTTTATTCTTATCTAATGAGTGTTAATAGGTTTTCTGTTGTACAATTGTGTAGGGTTTTTTATTTCACTTTTTTCATAATGTTTGAAGCCTCGTTTGGTATTAGATCTTTTTTGAAGAACCGTTTTTTTACCCCACTTCAGGTTTGACATTAAAATAATTGACCAAGTCATATTGAACTTACTCTTGTTTTTAATATTTTTTTTCTTTATCAAATTTAAAGATCCTACAATTAAGGACTCGTTTGTTATAATTTTAAGAAAAAAATTATAGTGTTAAAATAGTTTTTCTGATATATTTTTTTAAAATAATAGAAGTTATTTCTAACTTTTTAATAATAGATTAATTTTTGCAAAGAGAAGTAGCTCAATTGATTTTTATTAAATAATAGTGGTTATTATTTTATTGATTTTAGAATTCTATTTTCTTCAGAATTAAATAGAAAATTAAGATTTTATATCATCTTTTTAATTTTTTATTCAAATAATCCGGGTTTTAAAAAAAAAAATCAAAATAACCCACATTTCAGATTAATTCTCAAACTATCAAATTTTCCAAAAAAAAAACGTCAACATATATGTGTCATATAAATTGGCGTCTACCCTTAAATTTAAAGAGGAGACGTCAATTGAATTGACTTTTGCGTATGATGTTGTCAATCCAATTGGCGTTTGTGTGTAAATAATGAAAGGAGACGCCAATTGGTCTGACTCATGTGTGTATTATGTATTTTTTTTTATAAATAGAGGTGTGGTGTGATTCATTTTTCCACATCTCTTTTCATTATATTGCAAACATGGTTCGTCTTCGTCACCGCTATGAGAAAGTGATTTATTCGAGAGATAAGCCTCTTATGGAGATACTTTTCTGAAACATCTGTCGTTTCGAGCAATTACATAGGGAGTTAGTTCGTTGGTTAGATGGAAAAAATTAGAAGTATTGAGAGACACGATGTCGTACGTGGGTGGGTGCGAGTCAAAAATAATAAGGATGCGAGAGAAATGATGTTTGGACCAAATGATATCAATTTGAGTTGTAATCAGTTAGAAATGTTGTGGTTAAGTATTTTTTTATCTGTTTTGATATATGTTGTTTGTGTTGTTTATTCAAACCTATTCGTTTTTTAGTGTGTTTAAGTTGGGGTAATGTTTGTTGTTAATATTGTTGCAACAAAAAGTTATTAATATATAAAATCAAAGGTTACAAAAATTGAAAGGAGGTACTAAATTACGATGCAGAGGTTGCTCCGAGATTGAGCCATTTTTCTTATTGTGTCTGGGTTGACGACATATACTACATAATCTTATCATTTTATTAGTCGTATCCATTTCTGTTCTAATACGCGTGTTGTTTGACCGTCCTTTTTTCTTTCTTTGTATATCATCGTTGTGCCAAACTATGTCCCCTTGATATGGAGGCCAATATTCCTCTATTGCTAGCACTGAGAAGCTTTCGTTGTAGACATTCATGACGGTAATGGCTTTATAAACACCGGTAGATGGTTGTAAGCATCTTGGCGAATATGTGCGTATGTCGCAATGACATGGGGGCAAGGTATACGAAAGGCTTGGAACTTGCCACATTCGCACCAACTTCTATTTAGTCTGACAACATATGATAAATTTGGTCTCCCCTCATTGTGGTCCATTGTTTACTGTACACTGAAATTTTGCCTATGACGGTTAAAGATTGTAACCGCGTGTGTGCTAACTTTGATAGTTTCCTCTTTCATCACTTTCATACAGCATTCACTGAATAATTGACCTGACATTAACAATGCACCCATCTTTTTCCTCTGGTTACGAAGGTCGATGCCAACCTAAAATAGGTTATTCTCACCAATGTGGTTATTTATAGATTTGTAATGCCTTTGAAGACGTCGTTCATGCATTCCACAAGGTTTATTGTCATGTGTCCCCATTGACATCCTCTATCAAATTCCCTTGTACATTGCTTTAATGGTCTGTTATCCAACCACCTTTTTGCATATGCATTTGACAATCTAATTTCGTCATAGTAATGTTGAAATGACGACTGAGTTAGAGCATATCCTGCATTCACCACTTTTTTGCGAAGGTTCTTGTCTTTGATTGCACGCATGAAGTTTTATGTGATATGTCTAATGCAATAGACATAGGTAAAAGGAAGATTATGCCATTCGTTATCATGGTTATTATAAGCACTCTCAATAGCAGCATGTCTATCTGAAATCAAATAGAGATTGACTTGTGGAGCGACATGAGTTCTGAGATGACTAAGGAAGAAACCCCAACCACCAGCGAATTTACCTTCAACTAGAGCAAAGGCAATGGGAAAGACATTATTGTTGTCGTCTTGTGCAACATCCATAAGAAATGTGTCCTTGTATTTTCCGTATAACCATGTTCCATCAATTTGAATAATAGGCTTATAGAATGCAAAACATTTGATGCATGGTTGAAACGTCCAAAAGAGTCGGTGAAATATTCTATTTCCACCAACACAAGTTCCATCTGGCATAAATGCTGGCAATGTCTCCATAATTGCAACAGTCCCCGGTGTGTTTGTCTTAAGTGCCCATAAAAACTGTGGCAATTCTTTGTATGAATCCTCCCAGTTGCCGAATACCTGTTCAACAACTTTTGTCCTTGCAATCCACACCTTTTTTTAAAATGGAGTATAATTATATCGTGTGACGATATGAGATATTATTATACTCACCTTCATTGATGGGTCTTTGTTAACAGGAGGCAAAATGTCTTGACATATCAATTCAGCGCTTTATTTTCGATGATCATGTACAATATTAGTGGCAATATGTAACTGTGAGGTGGGTCTATAGAAGCTATCTGCCAAGAATCACTTCTCTTCCTGTGAGACGCAGTCAGCCAAAACTTGCAAAGAATGTTACGACATTCAATGACATACCTTCTCGAATCAGTGTGTTTCATAGTGAAATTAGCAGAGTCATCAATGTGAAATTTTTTGATAGTTCGCATGCATTCTTCTTTAGTGCAGAACTTATCTCTCACTTTTAACTCACCCTTTGGTCGTGGATACAGGTTGTAAAACACACTGCCAGATGTGTCATCGTCATGCAATTCCATGTTTGTCATATGTTAAGGTGGACAATATACATGACTTGGAGGTAATGGCACTCGGTGACCGTCCTCTTCAATGTTATTGTTTAACATATGATTGATCTGTGTCTCACTTTCTTCTTCTTCTTCGTCAATGACGTTGACTTCTACTTCTGTGTCAGCTTCATCTGAGTCTTCTGATTCAAATTCATCAGATTCATCTTGATCAATTATCTGATATTGTTGAGATGGTATACTTTATTGAAGATTAATATATAACTCAATAGAGTTGAAACCAAAAAATTTGTGACTAACAAACATATATTCAACATCTTCATTGTCTCGCATCTTTAGCAAGTAAAATTTACATTAATTGTTTTCGAAATAAATTGGGTTTTGGCACGTGATTTGTAACACAGGACAAGATCCTAGATAGTTTTCTATTCGATTTTTCAAATGAAAGAAATTTGAATTTCTCTTGATTGTAAATCAGATAGTTTCGGTGTTTCTAAAACTAAACCCGTATACATCAGACTCATATGTCTCACTGTTGTAGTGAGCATTGATAATATATTTGGGTGCAGATGACATAGTATGATAATGAAGTTGTGTAGGTTTGACAATGAAGTTGTATTGGTTTGAGTAAAAGTATGAATTTGTGTTGGTATGAGTAAGAGCATTTATAGAAGAACGTGACATGACCATGCATGCAAGATTTAACGTCAGTCCAATTGGCGCCTGCTTAGAAATTTGTACATAGGCGCTAGTCCATTTGATGCCTTCTTTGCATGCCCTCGAGATTCTGCATTGCATGCCTTAGCCATGTAGCCTATTGAAAGGACTAAGCATGGAAGACCTGCCACGAGACAGCCATGCAGCTAAACACCTAGGAAGGCGCCAATTGAGATGGCGTCAGCACTTAAATTGAGATGTGGTCGCCAATTGGACTGACGCTTGGATTTATTTCTAGCATGGGCACAAGTGCATGCTTTTTATTATAAATAGACATAAAAAAACACTTTTTCATCTGCAACAAACACTTTTTCATCTGCAACACTTCGAAAAGATGTCTCTATTCACTATGGGTGAATCGCATAGAGGAACAGTCGCCAACATAGCGACTTATGTAAGTGTTTATGTAAAAACATATTTTTCTAACATATTTTTTTAATGAAATAACTTATTTATTTATTTATTTTTTAGGATGTTTCTAGGTTTCGAACTCATGTTCATGAATTTGTTTCCATCGACGAGTTGATTCAACCTTATGTTGAACTCACCTGTTTTGGACAAGTTAGCAAAATCATGTCTTGGTCGGCTGATAATAAATTTATTCTAGCTTTATGTGAAAGATGGCGTCCCGAGACACATACATTCTGGTTTCCAACCAATGAATGTACTGTAACGTTAGAAGATGTGTACATGCTGTTGGGGTTGCTTATCGAGGGTAATGCAGTAAATGGGAAAGCCAACTATGCAAATTCAATTTGCATGGAACTCTTGGATGCTGACTTGTTAGATGATAACTCGAGAGGTCAAGGTATACTCCTTTCACGCCTTAAGGCATATTACAACAGTTTACAGTTAGATGAAAATTCTACTGAAGACTCTCGAATAATAAAAACTAGGTGTTATATTATGCTTTTAATTAGTTTATTTTTATTTCTCGGAGCTAGTGGTTCTAGTATGCATGTTATGTATTTACCTTTATTAAGACATGTAGATAGAATAAGAAGTTATAGTTAGGGGTCCGCTTGTTTGGCTTATCTTATAGTTTTTGTGTAAAAATGCATACAAAGACACATCTATATTTTTCGGATGTGTTGTTTTGCTCCAAGCATGAGGTTGATCCAGACTACCGTCCCTAGCACCTGTCAACCACAACCCCTTCACATTCCCGTACACACAAAAGTAAGTTCTTAACAATTAACGATATTTACTTACTTTACTGATTATTATCTCTAAATAATATATTTACTTTTTTGGTGCAGATGGTCGGCTCGTGGTATGAGTTACAACAGATGTCCTAGACACTGTATTACCCAATATCGCAATCAATTGAATCACCTTCGACCAACAAATGTATTATCATTAACCGAATTAATTCGTAATAATTTGTTTATAATATGACCCATTTTATAATCTAATATATTTTCACATTTCAGTTCATTTGGCATCCATATCTAAACTTGGATCATGGTCATGAAATCAACGAACAAGATGCAACCGTTTGGACTGCACGCACACCGATCATAAGGTTCACCATTATGGAGATGCACCATAATGACCGTGTTAAATTGCAGTTTGGTATACTTCAACACATCCCGGATCCCCCGACAAACCTCGGAGAATGGAATCTATGAAAAGTTAACGACCAATGGAACTTTAACCCTTGGCAAAGCTTCGCTAGATCTGAGTGTCGAAAATGGAAGCACCGACAAGACCATGTCTTAATTGACGTTGTGATGCCAATCGAAGAAAAACCAATTTGTAATTATATGGCTTGGTACAAATCGGTTGGATTTGAGTTCCTCGTCGGGGATATGTACCTATACGACCCACGCCAGGTAACTTACAGACAAGAAGGTTCAACATCTAACCCCCCACAACATTGTCAGACCGATTACTCACAACCCCCTACCCATCAAAATGATCGGTCCACACACAGACAAACCTACGACCTTAACATGCCAAACACCCAACCACAATACCAAAAGTATACCTCGTACCACCACCAACAAGAAGATCATCATCAAGACACCCAACATCGTTATGCACCCAATACATCACCCTACCATAACCGCCTTAGCCAAAACACTCAGCGCTTATTTAACACCAATTGCCCTCCTCCTACTATGGCCAAAACGCCCAAACATCACAAAACCAACAATGCAACAACCATATGGCTATCAAACACCACATCAAATATTCCAACCTTTCCTTGACGCATCATTCACACCAATATCACATTTCAATCGTCTCGGTCGCTCTCCAATAACTCAAACACAACCCAACTACTCTGGCATGCGTCACGAACTCAGCTATGACGATAGCGTTTTATTGCATACACGAGACTACACGAATTTGTCTAAATATCTTAGGGAATCTCCTGCAGGTGGTGGTGATGTTCCTGGACCCTCAAATACTCAAACACATTGGGTGAATCATCAATGTGGGTTAGGGCCACGCGTCCGGGTAGCTAGGAGATGTGGTACTGGAGGTCGGTTAGATTATACGGACAAACGACATTAGTCTTTTTGGTATTCATATGTAAACGCATATTAATATTAATACCAATTTGTCCAATTTCGATTTTTATATAAAATGTACATTATTTTTCAAAAAAAATTACACAACACACATAGGTGTTAGACCAATTGGTGCCTTCTCTTAAACTTAACACATAGACGCCAATTGGATTGACAACACTAGGTGCATAAGTCAATCCAATTGGTGCCACCTCTTTAACTTAGAGAACAGACGTCAATTCATCTGACATCAGTTCTCCAAAGTGAGTTATTTTGGAAAATTATCTGAAAGTAGGTTATTTTGGAAAACAAATTGAAAAAACTGGATTATTTGAGTAAAATATTCCATTTTTTTATGGATAGGTTTCTTGTAAATTGTGGTCGGTATATGAAAAGCTATTCAAAGTAGCTTTAAGTTTAAGTAATTTTTTAAAATTTTGATATTAAATAAAATTATAATAAAATGATAAAATATTTAAAATAATATTTTTTGAAAACTATTTAAATTAAATTTTTGTTTATTTTTTAAAATTTTATAAAAAAAAATTATTATAAAAAATATGTAATATTATAAAAATATATATAAGGAGTTCACGGTGCGATTTGTATTTTTTAGGAGAAAAACTAATTCATCCAAATATAAATTTCTTCATTCGAAATGGTTTAGCATGATAAGTTAAAAACAATTTTGACCAGATCTATATCAATTTTATGCGATTTAATTCTTGGAATATCAAATTATAAATTGTAATTTTATTATTATATTAATATTATGAAATTATTATAAAATAATATGCAACATTTAATATATTAAAAATTAAAACTACAAAAAGAGAATGATCAATTATATTTTTTAAAAATAAATAGCTAAACAAAACTAATGAATAGTATTAAAACAAATAAAATATTAATACGATATATCATATTAATAAATAAAAATTGAAATTTTGATCTTTCTATTTTAATTTTTTTTCGATTTTGATTTCTCCATTTAAAAATTTGTGTTCTTAGTCTCTTTATTAAAAAAAAAAATAGGATTTTAGTCCCCTACCCACTTGTGACTAATTTTCAATGATATGTTACTATAGTGATGATGTGTCAGTTGTCATATTGAGCAAATTTTTAATGATGTGTCAATGCTTAAATTACATGTCAATATTTACTAAATTTTATTATACTACAAACTATTTATATTAACTTTAATACTATTAGAACATAAAAATAAACATCAAATATATTCTTTCTAGTCTCTAAATCAAAACCAAACAAAACTAAAAAAAAAATATGAATAAAACCTAGAAATTCCTCTTTAAGGCGTAGAACTCACTTAAATCAATCTTTCTCTATTGTTTTTCTCGCAAATTCCTCATTCGAGTTTTTGTTATTGTTGTTATAAGTGTTTGATGGCTTCTTGTAGTGGAAACTCTTGTGCATCAACAAAATTTGGGAGTTCTGAATCTGGGAAGGTTTTGAACAATCATTACAAGAAAATTTTGTTTTAGCGTTGGCTTTGCTTCAAAGTCCACAACCGACGCTAATGCATAGTAACGTCGGTGACAAAGTGAACGCCTCAGCATGGAAGCTAATATATAGTAGCGTTCAATCGATGCTAGATAGCGTTGGCTTTCAAAAATGCTAAGGGGCTAATATATGATTGAAAAGCTAATGTTATTTTCATATAGCATTAACTTATTTTTATGCTAGTTTTTTTATAGGTTTTCAAGTAGCGTCGTCCCTTTGAGATGCTAACTTGTTATAGGTTTTTACATAGTGTCGGTCTTCGGAGATGCTAGCTCTTTATAGGTATTTATGTAAGCATTGATCTTTAAAAGACACTAGATTGTTATAGGTATTTATGTAGCGTTGAACTTTGGACACGCTAGCTTGTTATACATATTTATTTAGTGTTGGTCTTCGGTGACGCTATCTTGTTATAAGTATTTATGTAGCACCGATTTTGGAGACGCTCTTTTTTAAGTATTTATGTAGCGTCGATCATTTGAGAAGCTAGGTATCTTATATGTGCAGAGGAAGCGGTGGTTGTGGCCGACGCTAACTGTAATTTTTTTTAAATACACTTCTTACGGTTTAAAAAAACCTACTTTAAAATAAACCACACAGTAATTTATATTTGTTAAAGATTTTGTTATAATCAACTAAGAATAGTTCCCCTTTTTATCAAAAAACACAAACCTTACTTTTTCAGCGGATTTTTCTCCATAAGAAAATCTTCCCATTCTAAAAATGCTTCAGTTTCACTTAAATTTGCAAGAGCTCGTATTTTAACCTCAATAACACTCTAAATTTGGATTTAACAATAATTAAACTTTAATGGATGAGCATCATAATCACTTCTCCATACAGATTCTGATAAAGTATCATACCACTGACAACTTCCATTACACACTGCCATATTATTAGATCCATTTTCTATCAACATATTAAACATATTCACAACTGAGGATAATATGTTTAATATGTTAGGTTTTACTCACTGACAACTTCCATTAGATCCACTTTCTATTAATGAGTAAAACCTAACATAGTTGTGAGTAAGATTTAACAAAGTCATAGATGAGTAAAATCTTACTTTGGAGATAGAGAAAATAGAACAAGTTCACAACTGAGGAATTCTTGCTAAACTACTGGCTTTCTCTCATGAGCTTCTTCCAGTGTCCCTGCAAATGAAATCATATAACTGAGGTAAAGAGAATAGGTTATGTTGTAACATAACTCATAGATTTATACTAAATATGTTTCAATACTAGTTTGTAACATAACTCATACATCTCAAGGGGTATACAAATCCAATTTCAACTATACACCTAAATTAAGTTGTGGTTGCTTTTGGAATTAGAAAAGAGGATCAAAGCTAGCTAATTTTAGAACATACTAAGGAATAACAATAGAGAGAGTCATTATTGAAATGTTGAATCGAACTGACGAATCAAAATGTTGAATCAAAACCATATGAGAGATCTTTCTCTACAGAATCCAAACATGTTATTAGAGAAAAATTCTTTAAAATAACAAAGATTGTTATCCCAACATTAACCCCATACCTATTATACATTTGTCATGAATAGAATCCAAAACATTAAAATCTAACTAGAAACACATTGCCCATTCTTAAATTCCAACTTCTTTTAAACATTGTCTCCTATGTCACTTGAACCTGAACTTATATTAATTTATATGATAAATAAATAAGATGTAAGAACAAGATTTGGTTATGCATCTGGGTTTTAGTTTTGATGATAACATTGCATTGTTTTTTAGAGAACAATTTTATACACTGATGGTTTTTATCTAGTGTGTAGTTTTTGCTAACAGGTTCTGACTCTGAAGCATTGACGTGTAATGTCATCAGATTCTGGAATCAACACACTCGAACTCTGAAGAGATACAAGTGTTTTACAAGATGTTGTCAAGTTCTAGAAAGCTCTTAGATAGCGGTTCAGATGAATGTTTGTGTTAAATCTTCTGACCGTGACTCTGATTAAAGAGCCGCTGAAGGATTGTCAGCCTTCAAGATTCTGCGTTCAAGTTCTGAAGATTCTGAAAAACAAGATCTGAAGATTCTAAAGAACAAGATCTGAAGACCAGGTTCTAAGGAATCGTGTCAAGACTCTAAAGATCGAGGTTCTAAAGATTTTGTCAACTAGTCTCTTGATCCTTCTAAGAATGCTTCAGCATCATTTCATCATAAGCCTCTGAAGATTAGAAGATAAGATCAAAAAGTTTTGCATCAGAAAAATAGTACACTATACAAGATCACCATTTCCTCCATTACGCTGGTTTTATGGGTTAAGGACAATACTATTGTACCACTTTGTCTCCTATATGCAAACTGTTATACAAAGAAACAACTGTAATTTGCTATTCCAATTCTACCATCCAAAGGATCTTTTAACTACCTATATAAAGGAGACTTAGAAGATCGGAAGAAGTTGCTCACGCTAATTCACTATGCAATACTACGCTACTGAACATACACACGCTCTTTTCTAAAGTATATATTTTAAGTGTATAGTATTTGTAAACACATATAGAGTTATTTCTTGTTATTGTGTGAAGACATTCATTGTATTTAACTTGTGTTAATTTTTTTTCTTAGAAGCATTCTTTGTAAACACACACTTGTAAATCTCAAAGTTGTTTGAGTGGTTTCCTTGAGTGACTAGGTTTTAATCAGATAAACTCGAGAAGACAAAGACCATTTGTTTTTGTGGTGTCTATATTCAGTTTTGGTTATAGTGGATTAAGTCCTTGTTGAGAAGGAAAAATCACCTTGGTATAGTGTACTGGAGATAGCTTCGTTAACAGCAAACCAATATAAAAATAACTTTGTTATTTTTCTTTTTCATGATATTGTTTGATTGAGTTGGTTTTCAAAAATCTTTTGTTTTTAGAAATTCAATTCAAACCCCAATTTCTTGTGTGTCTTGCCACCATCAATTGGCATCAGAGCTCCAGTTCTGGTCTTGATAAGATATCAAACATTTAACAGTGTCAGATAAAGATCCAGTGTGAAACACAATGGTTGCCCTTCCACCACCAGTTGCTCAAACAAATTATAAAGATCATTACAATGCTAAACTACATGTTTTTTATGGAGATGTATTTTACTATTGGAAGGATAGAATATATAGCATATGCCTAGGTCACGATGTTGATCTATAGGATATGGTAGTTGATGGCTACGAACACCCAGTAAATACAAGTGGCAATAAAGTTGAAAGAAAAGTAATGACAAATCAACATAAGAAAGATTATAAGAATCATCACAAAGCAAGAACCATCTTACTAAACGTTATTTCATACACTGACTATGAAAATATCACCAACAGAAATACTGCAAAATCTATATTTGATTCTCTGAGGATGAAGCATGAAGGGAACATGCAAGTCAAAGAAACCAAGGCTCTGGCCTTGATTCAAAAATATGAAGCGTTCAAGATAGAGGACGAGGAAACTGTTGAGAACATGTTCTCAAGGTTTCAAACTCTTGTCACAAGACTTAAGATTCTAGATAAAGGGTATTCTACTGCTGATCATGTTAAGAAGATCATTAGACGTATATCTAAGCGTTGGAGACATATGGTAACTGCTCTGAAGTTATTAGAGGATCTGAACAACACTTCTCTTGAAGAACTCATGAGATTGAGCTCGAGGAAGATGAGCACAAGAGAAAAATAAAATTTATTACTCTGAAGTCTTCAGGAAGATCTGAGAAGATAAAAGTTGTTCAAGCAAAAACTGATGAAGAGTCTGAAGAGGAATTAGAAGAAAAAGATGAATTATCTCTACTGTCCAGATGCGTTAATCAACTCTGAAAGAAAAGGCAAGGCAAATTCAGAGGACAAAGAAGGACAGGTGGCCTTTCTGAGTCCACTTCTGGATCTAAGAAGGTTGAAGCTGGCAAAGAACACGTGATTTGAGTGCAAAGATCCTGGCCACTTCAAGAATAAATGTCCCAAGTTAAAGAAAGACGGGCCTAAGAAGAACTTCAGAGGAAATAAGTAGGGTCTGATGGCGACATAGGATGACTCAGAATCTTCAGAAAAGATTATTCTAAGGAAAATCAAGCTAATGTGGCACTAACGGCTTGTACAAAAGGTCATGCATAAACGATTCGATCAGAATCAGAATCTGAGTCAGATTTTGAAGAGTTATTTTTTGAGCTTTCTCGCTCTGAGCTTGAATCTAGTTTATTTGAAGTTCTGGAAAAGTATCAGAATCTTTTGGATAAATATAAGGATCTGAAGAAGATTCATGTATCTAAATCATAAGCTTACTGTAAGCTTCAGAAAGACTTTTCAAGTTTGAATGAAGAAAATATCATTTTGAAAAACAACAACTTTGTTCCACAAAGCAAGAATCTCAAATCTAAAAAGAAAATTCTTTCAAAAGCCTCGACAGGTTATGGTGATATCATAAAGAAATGTGATAAATATTTCTAGAAATTTCTTGCTAGAAGCCTGAATAGAAGTTTAATGGCTTCCATGATTTATGGCGTTAGCAGAAATAGAACAAGAGGTATTGGATGTGATTCTGATGACGAATATGATTCTGAAAAAGATGATAAGCCCAATAATCTTCAATCCCATTTTGTCCCTTCTGGGAAACAAAATGGAGTTATACTTGAAGGTAGAATTTCTTATAAACTTGAGGCTAAAGTGAAACCTCATTCCCATTTCAATCATGCATTCATGTATAGATATCATGCACAAAAATCTAAGTTTGTTAAGAAATCTAGGAAGATTAACCCCCAAAGGACCTAGAAAGATGTGGGTACCTAAGGATAAGATAGTACATGTTGCAGATATCCTTAGCAGCGGAGTTGAGACACCAATCATGGTACCTAAACTCTGGATGCTCGCGGCACATGACGGGAAGAAGGTGTATGTTCAAAAGCCTGGAACTTAAGCCTGAAGGCATCGTCGGTTTCGGAGGTGATCAAAAAGGGAAGATCATTGGCTCTAAAATAGTAGGTAATCGTACACTATATTACATTACTAATGTTCTTTTAGTTGAAGGATTAATGCATAACTTATTGTCCATAAGTAAATTAAGTGACAATGGTTATGACATTATTTTCAATCAAAAGTCCTGTAAAATTGTCAGTCAAAAGGATGGCTCGGTTATTTTCAATGGAAAGAGGAAGAACAACATTTATAAGATAAGACTTTCTTATTTGAAGAATCAAAATGTAAAATCTCTTATGTTTGTAAATGAAGAGCAATGGACGTGGCATAGATGATTGGGTCATGTTAGCATGAAGAGGATTTCTGAGTTAAACAAGCTCAATTTAGTCAAAGGCCTGCCAAATCTAAAGTTTGATTTAGATGCTCTTTTTGAAGCATGTCAGAAAGGCAAGTTTACTAAAAATTCTTTCAAGGCTAAAAATGTTGTTTAAACCTCCAGACCATTGGAGCTTCTTCACATTAACTTGTTTGGTCTAGTGAAAATAGCCTTTATCAATGGTAAGAAGTATGGACTAATAATTGTTGATGACTACAATAGATGGACATGGGTAAAATTTCTCAGACACAAGGATAAGTCACATTTTGTGTTTTCTACCTTCTGCTCTCAAGTGCGAATTGAGAAGGATCTCGGAATTTTAAAAGTCAGAAGTGATCATGGTGGAGAATTTGAAAACAAAGATTTTGAAAAACTCTTTGATTCTAATGGAGTTTCCAATTAATTCTCCTACCCTAGAACTCCACAACAAAATGTATTTATAGAGAGGAATAATAAGACTCTACAAGAGATGGCCAGAACCATGTGTAAGACCCCAATTTTGACCCCTAAGATCCCTCGCGGCATCTTATAGCTTTACATTGGCATTAGGATCACACCTTGGTATCCTCCTTACCTATCATTCATTGCGTTTGCATTGGGAGATATCACCAAGCACATGTTATTGTATCATACTTTATTTTCTTTGTTTACTAACCAAAATACAAAAATATGTCTAGTGTAGCTTTGTTTCTTTTATAGGTAGTGTGTGTCCATCTGTGCCTCATCAAGCTCATAACTAGGGTTTGAGACCCTCAGTGTAAGGGATCAAGCAAGAAAAGGTCCAAATTGGTTCTAAACATCATATATGGATCCCCATGTTCTTTATTTGTGATTTTATCAAGAATTCATCAAGAATTCGAAGCTTGTTTGTCAAGGAAGCCCTAATTCATCTAGGTATCTTGTGTGCCTTCCTTAGAAATTTTCTTCAACAATTGGTCAAATATATAAAGGGATACTTCATTTTAAATCATCATAAGCATATATGATCCTCCATGAGCCCCTAAGAGCAAAGGAACTTCAAGTGTGCAAGTTGATTCAATGAGGTTGACCAGAAAGTCAATTGGTCAAATCTAGGGTTTCCTAGACCCTATCTCCTACAATTTTTGTCATATGAAGATGATTCTAAGAAAAAATTTACTCTTTATAACATTACAAACAACTTTCATGTTGTCATAAATAGATAATTTTGCTTGGAAAGTCATTTTTTATGGTGAAAGATTATAGGTCATTTGTCTATACCCTAGATAGAAGGTCAACTTCTAAGAACCATAACTTCCTCAATTTTTATGATATGAAGATGATCCAAGTTTCATGATCAATTTCAATATATCTTATTCAATTTTCCTTCTTTTATAAAGATCAAATTCTACTTGCAAAGTCATGTTCCATTAAAAAACATTATAGATCCATTTTGGTCCTCAACATTGAACAAGCACTTCCTCAACTTCTAAAATCCATAAATCCATCATGAAATCTCCAAATATTGTCAGATTTGTGACAAAATTGAATATAATTGAAAGGGATACAACTTTTTAGAAGTAACAAAGTTCATTTGGAGCTTATATCAAAAGTTATTCAAGGTGGAAAGAGAGGTCATTTGACCTTTAACTTAGAAAATTTCTAAGTATGTTTGATTCTTCCAACTTAAAGGCCATAATTCTCCATGTTACAAGCTTCAAATGGAAAAAGTCCCAACATAAAATTTGTTCATCACATTGGTATATTTCCAAAGAGCCTAATATCACCTCATTTGGACAAGAATTGAGGGACTTGTGCATAGGTTCTTTTCATGGTTTACTTTAGCAACTTTTGAACTCCAATTGATATACAACTTTGCATGGCTTCATGTGATGACCTCAGTAGTATTTTGGCACGAATTTAGGTGGTTTGCAACCATCATTTGGGCCTGAACACATGCCCATGCACCCATGTACCCATTCACATTGAAATTGTTATTTTTGGTTCAAACTTTGAATGGTGTGAAAATCAAATGATTGGCCTATAAATACATTGTCATTGCCTCAAATTGAAAGAGGGCCCTTTACCAATCTTTTCCAATCAATACCATAGTCTCACTCTACATAATACCTTGAATATTTCTTTTAAATCGAGCTCTTGTTCAATTTCTGTTTGTGAACAAGAACTCCAAGGATTCATTACCATTTTGATTCCATTAAGCTTCTGCAAGTGAGAGGAAGAGAAACCAAGTAGAATTGCATCAAGAATCGAGCTCCAAAGCATCTGACCGAAGGTGACTTTTTTCAAACTTCTATTCTTAGATCCTCTCTAATTTCTCAAGATCTTAACTCAATTTGTTGATGGCTGAAGCCCTACCAATGTAGCAATGTTCCTGAGTTGTTTTGAGGTTGAATCGAAGCAACTCAGTTTTGACATCTCAAATTCCAACTTCACTTTTCTGATTATAGAGTGAGAGTTGGAAGAATTGGAGGTCATATTCATGTTCCTTGCATTTTTCTCTTTAAATTGGTATATGATTCATCCATTTTTGGAACCTTTTTGGTCTGACCAGTCTGGCGAAGCTTGTCGGAGAAGATGACTAGAGCTAGGGCGTTAGGTGGTGTGTTGGTTCATCCCACACCCTCAGATCTTGATCCCATGTTTTAATTTGGTCCTTTCCTTTTAATTATCAAGCGTGTACATGCGTTGACTGAAGCATTGGTGGAATGCACGCGCGTGGCCATCAAATCTGCCACCTCAATTAATGAGGGAGATCTGATGGCTTGTATTTTTTCTGATTTATTTTATTTTTCAAAATGATTTTTAATTAGCATTTTCTTCCAAAATTCACTATAGTTTCATTTTTAATCCAAAAACTCACAAATAATTTCCTCTTTCCATTTTTTATTTAAAATTAATTTTTGGATTGAGTTTGATATTTTTAGTGAATTTTGTGATTTTTAACTTGTTTTAATTGATTTTTAAATACTTCTCACTTTTAAGAAAAAGTCAAAAAAAATTAGTCAATGGTCTTTTGATCTTGTTTGACCTATGATAAATCCCTTGGCCACTTCTTTGGTGATTTGAAGGGATTTTAGGTTTTTGACCTTTAAAAAATTATTTTCTTCATTTTTAAAATGCTTTAAAAATTGTTTTAATTGATTTAGCGTTTTGTTGAGATATTGTGTTGACTTTGTGTTGACTCAACTTCTGTTTGGCCTTGGTCTTAGTTGAATTGGACCTTGACTTGGTCAATACCATTGAATTTAGGGGGTTGATGAAGTTTGAACTTCAGCCCTTAAGATGAATGAATGGTATTGATCAAGTGAGGTTCATCTCTTGATCAATTTGGGATCTCTTTCATTTCATCTCTTCATCTTCATCTCACTTCTTCCCTTATCCTTTCTTGGCCAATGACTTCTCATTGATCAAATGCTAGTTAATTCATCAATGACCTTGTGTCAGATGAATCAATATGAGCTTGATTGAGATAGATTCATCCCCTATTATTTTTGTGTGTGGTATGCTTTAGGAGCTTGGTCTTAATACCTTGTCTCTAGCATGAATTACCACCAATATTATTATTGACCGACCTCAGATAGTTGTGACTTTTACATAAGTCCAATTACGATTGCTTAACATAACGCTAAATTTGTCCCAAAGGGAATAACATGTTTGTAAGTGAGATTGTAAGTCTCATATTCCTCATGATATTGTGTGAATATTTTGCTCCTTTTCCATTTGTGAGAGCTAGTGGCATACTTATTGATTTATCCAAGTTGGAGCCCTTCTCATAAATGATGCATAGGTTCATATCTTCATGCTTGTGAGTGGATGGTTGAGTGTTCTCCAAAAAATGACTAAAACATCTTTTCTTCTTCCACTAACATTCACTAACATATCTTTCTATTGACTTTATTTTAGTGTCATTTACTTTAACGCAATTTAAATTCTTGCACTTTATCATTCATTCTCATTTACATTCATGCAAATTGTTTATGTTTCAGTCATTTTCACTTTGCTCACTTAAGCCATTGTATTTTTGTGCTTGTGATATATCTGTGTTTGTGATCTTGTTGTGTTTGTGGTCTTAGGACCTTAAAACACTTAATAAAAACAAAAACCCTAAAAAAATATTGGTGGACTGTTGGACCTCTGTCTGTGACTTGATTTGGACCTATGGACTTAGAGTAGGCAACATCCCTGAGCTATGGAAGGAAACTTGGTCAATGCCATTAATTTGGGACCATTTCTTAGCCAATGCAATTCATCTGTTACAAGCTAGAGAGACTCCCTTGGGTTTACCTGATATACTCTTTCTCTGTGTCTAAGTTGTTATTTTGATCTTATTGATATTATTTGATGCTTTCTCTTTGAGTATGTTTCAAGGGATTTTTCATCTGATACACATAAGGACATTGAAGATTGCTTGCTTTGGAGTGCTTGCTTGGATGTTTGGTTATATTTATTTGATACCATTGGTCATTGCTTGGATGATTATAACTTTGTTGCTTGCTTGACAATCCAAAGGAAATGGGTTTCTATCTGACATTATTGTCTTGTGGATGCTTCCCATGGATTAGATCTTTTCAACTCTAAATTTTTAAATCTTGTCTAGGATAATCCCTTCATCTCATCCTTCTTCTTTAATTTCAAAATCTCCCTCTCATTTTCAAAACTGCTTTGTTTGTTATTTTCAACTTAGACTTGTTTTTAATGAGTAGAAACCTTGGCCTTCTGTCATTGATTTTCAAACTATTTTCTTAATTAAACTTGTGAATAGACTTAACCATATAGACTTAATCATATTGACTTTTACTTTTAAACTTTTAAAAAGAAAGCATTTAGATTTGAGTTATCTTTGTTTGAGATGTAATTCTCCCATGCCATGATATATTGAGTGTAACTCTTTCTATTTATTAGGGGTTAGTGGCATACTTGTTGATTTAATCCAAGTTGGAGGCCTCCCTCTTAAATTTTGTAAAGCCCTCATTATCGATGGATGTTAGGTTGAGTATTCTCCCATTGATAACAAAAACATCTTTAAGCTTTTGTTAAAATTCAATCCACCTATCTTTGATATTTTTACCAAGAACTACGAGGTTTTGATCCCTCATTTTATGTTGGTACGTAGGCATAAGACCAAAAGTCTTATCAAACATAAAATGTAAATAATGAATTCTTTTTCTTATCCCCTCATTCTATTTTAAAACAAACATCTTTTTCAACCAAAACACTTACACACAAAAAGGGCTTCCTAGGAGTACCTAGGACACTTTGGGTGCTAATACATTCCCTATGCGTAACCAACCCACTTACCTGTAATCTCTGACATTTTATTAGTTTTGATTTGAAAACTTCTTATCTTTGCGTTTGTTCGTACTTTTTCCCTTCTCCTTTGGAAACAATAAAAGTGCGGTGGTGACTCTGGTTTTATTGACGTTGAGTCAACCAATAGATAAATGGTTATGAATTTACTGCTATACCATGATCAACGAGACTAATGTGGCTAATCACTTTTGGGAAAAGGCAGTTAACACAACGTGTTATATTCAGAACATGATCTCTATAAGACCTATTATAGGTAAGACTCTGTGATATGGTGAACTAACTTTGTGTTTTTGCTTTGAAAAGCAATGTTGCGGATAGCAAGAGTCGCCACCGACTTTTCTTTTATCCAATAAGGAAAGGCGGAAAAGAACAGGAAAGACCTTGATTAGATTTTGAGTTCGGGAGGTACATTATACAAAGGGAAGGTGTTAGCACCCTTTGTATCCATGGTTATCCATGGGCTCTTAATTGCTTAACTCACTTATGTTTTCCTTGTTTGAGAAAGTGTTTGAGTAATGTGGTGTGTTTAGAAAATATTTTGAAATGAGAGTTTAACTTTGTAATGATTCTTGTACGAATGTATACAAAGTGTTTATCTCGTTTGATTTTGAAAGATGTTTAGAAAAATATAACTCGGCGATGATTTTGGTGCGAATGTATACGAAGTGGTGATTTTCTAAAAGATGTTTTGAAAAGTGTGAGGTGTGAAAAGTATTTTAAGCTGTGAGCAAGCATTTAAAAGTTATACCTAAGTAAGGTCTTTATAGGTATTTCCTATCCTTAGAAGGGTAAAACTGTCCTTACTATTGAGAAGTAAGTAGTCTTATCCTTTGGATGTAAAGGGACATCGTGGGGTCGTCGATTGGTCATTGAAGGTAACATTTGTAAGGATACCTTAGCATTCGAAGGGACGATCATCATTTAATCGTAGGCTACAACGAAGGGTCATCGAGGGACAAAGTCATATATTCGAAGGCAACGTTCGAGGGACAAGGTCATATATTCGAAGGCAACGTTCGAGAGACTATGATTTATCTTGTAGGGACATTGACCTTTTGATCGAAGGGACTATGACTTATCTGTTTAGGGATGACGATGATTTAATCGAAAGGATCTTTGTTAAGGGTATCCCCACATTCGCGGGACATGACCGTAATATTGTAAGGCAACAAAGAGAGGGTTACCCTAGAGGTGCAAGTGTGGAAATGATTGGATTCGGATATATTATCTTGAATTAATTTATCTAAATTCGATTATTTATCTTTCCATGCAATCCTATTAGCATACATCTAGACAGTTATATTCACAATATGGAAAAATTAAAGTGCGAAAAATAAGACTGCGTTATTACATGGCTTCGGGATGGGGGTACATAATTTAAAAGGGGATATAAAATATCTAAATCTTAATTAACGAGTACAAAATTAAAAGGGCATACAAAATAATAAAACCTAATTAAACTAAAAAGAAAGAAATAAAAAAAATATAATTAGATTTTTATTATTCAAAATAGCCCATTTCAATTAATTAAGTGATATATGAAAATTTAATTAATAAACAAGATTAAATTATATCCTAGTTTAAATAACTAATATAATATATTAATTAGAAAAATAGTGGTGAATTAATTATAGTGGAAAGGGAGTAAACATAGTAAAAACACTGAAAAGCTAAAAAAATAGGTCTTGGGGGCTCAAATCCAGGACCTCTACGTTAGTGAGGGGGGAGCTACCAACAAGCCATGTTGGTCCATTCGTTATTTATTTGCCTTCATTAAAATATATATTAATTCTACATAGATTTTTCCATTTTGACACAACACCACCATGCATGTTACAGCTTTCTCTCTTACGGCAAACTACTTTATTTTTTCTCATGCTGTTTCTTTCATGTGAATACAACAAACCTGTAACTTCATCTTATATCAAACCACACACATAAAATAAGATCATATGTAATCATCATGCAATAATAAAAATAGCCATGCACAAATCAAGAAGCTTATATTATTTTACTCATGTATTAGTTCTCTTTACTGTAAGTGATAATGATAAAACAAACCTTACACATACATGTTAAAAGCAACCAAGGATTTATATTATTACCATTATATCATCATCATCATTATTATGTAATAACAGCATGTGAAATAAACATAATCATGCTAGAAACAACACTCATATAATAATAATTAAATGGCAGATATAATTCTTTAATCATGCAAACAGAATTTCTCCAACATGCTATGACATATCAAGAACAGATGCATACTTGAATAAAGCAATATCAACATCCACCAAACCATGAATACATCATCTCAATATATATAGTAAACCAATATTATTCATGCATGAATTAAGGAGTATTGCAAGGTAATCATGCTGGATGCAAATTCTATAATGAACACTTACTGGGGATTTGATTCTTCTAGCTTGCTCACTGTATGTGTGTTATTCTTATTCAGGCTATGAGTGCTTTATGGTTGCTTCTCTTTTCCCTGCCCGTGAATCTTCTTGCTTCTGCCTTGCCTTGTGTATCTTCTTCTCCTGTATCTCTCCTCTTTTTCGTCCTCCCCCTTGCTGCAGCCATATGAAGTATTTATAATGGTGTGGATTAGGGTTTAACCTTGCTAAATATTTGGATCCCTTCCTATACTTTAGGGTTTAACCTTGCTAAATATTTGGATCCCTTCCTATACTTTAGGGTTTAACCTTGCTAAATATTTGGATCCCTTCCTATACTTTAGGAGAGTTAGGGTTTAACCTTGCTAAATATTTATTAAATACAAATATTATTATAAATAATGAATAATTTAAATGACTTTTAACAAATAAAAATTAATTTAAATCTTAGTTACATATTTGAATTAAAATTTAAACCTATTTCTATTTTTACTTTCATCATTTAAAAAAAAATCAAAATTATTCTTACTTATATCAACCAAAATTATTTTATAATTTATGGGCTTTTAAAAAATGTTACTCTTATACATAAATTTTATTAAGTAAAAACGTGAATTACTAAATAAATACTATTTATAAATAATGAATAAATGGAACATGAGTCACTAAATTATAAAAAATAGTTATTATAATTTAATGAGCTTTAACAAATAAAATTAATTTAAAATTTTAATTATACAATTAAAATTCAAATCTTTTTTTATTTATCATTAAATTAAAACTATTTTATTTATATATATAAAATTTATTTATATCATACAGATAACCAAAATTATTATTATTTTTTATATCTGTATCACATAATAAATAAATTAAAATTTATAATTTATATGAGAATGTATGCTAATGAATGAATGCAAATGTGAAATGAATGCCATGTATGAATCAATTTATCATAAAAATTAACAGGCAAGTTTTGGGGTATGACAGACTCCTTATGAACGGTTGAAGAATATGAAGCACAACATTTCATACTTTCATCCTTTTGGATGTTCTTGTTTTATGTTAAACACTAAGGAGAATCTGAGCAAGTTTGATTCTAAGGAAAGTAAGTGCGGCATGTTAGGATACTCTAAACGCTCAAAAGGTTATAGAGTATACAACATTGAGACACATATTGTTGAAGAATCAATACATGCCAAATTTGATGATAAGCTTAACTCTAAAAAGTCAAAGCTAGTTGAGAAATTTGCAAATCTGGATATCACTTATCCAGGTTTTGAAGGAAAGACTTCAGAAGCCAAAAAAGCTAAATCAAAAGACTTTGAAGCTCCTCAACCAGAAGTTGTTGAAGCTCAGACTCCTCTGAGAAGGCATGGACAGAGATCTTCACATTCTGAAGAATTGATTCTGGTAGACAAATCTGAACCTGTCAGAACCAGATCCTCATTCAAATCCTCTGAAGAGACTCTTTTGGCTCTGGTGTCTTTAATAGAACTCACATCAATTGATGAAGCGCTTCTAGACACATAATAGATTTTGGCTATGCAAGAGGAATTCAATCAATTCTCAAGAAATGACGTGTGGGATTTGGTGCCAAGACCCAAAGGAACTCACACTATTGGAACAAAGCGGGTCTATAAAAACAAGTTGAACGAACAAGGGTAGGTAGTAAGAAACAAGGCTAGACTGGTAGCACAAGGTTATAGTCAGCAAAAGGGGATTGACTATACATAAACCTTTGCACCAGTTGCCAGGTTACAATTTATTCATCTCTTAATTTACTTTGTTGTTAACCATAATATCATCTTGTATAAGATGGATGTTAAGAGTGCATTTCTGAATGGTTACAGTACTAAAGAAGTGTATGTACACAAACCCTTTGGTTTTGAAAATCCTAAAAATCCTAATTTTGTTTTCAAACTTAAGAAATCGTTGTATGGTCTGAAACAAGCTCCCAGAGCATGGTATGAAAGAATAAACAATTTTCTTTTAGATAATGATTTTACCAGAGGGAAGGCTGATACAACTTTATTCTGTAAGTCATTCAAAAATGATATCCTTGTTGTTCAAATTACATTGATGATATCATATTTGGTTCTGCTAATGTTACTTTGTGCAAGGAATGTGCTAAGTCTGTGCAGGCAAAGTTTGAAATGAGTTTTATGCGGGAACTCAAGTTCTTTTTGGGGATTCAGATTAATCAAAGTCCATAAGGAATATACATCCATTAGAGCAAGTACACCAAAGAACTTCTGAAGAAGTTAATCATGTCAGAATGCAAGATGTCAAAGACCCATATGCATCCTACATGTATCCTTGAGAAGGATGAGGTAAACGATAAGGTAGAACAAAAGGTATTCAGAGGTATGATTGGTTCTCTCTAATACTTGACTGATTCTAGACCTGATATTTTGTTTATAGTATGTTTATGTGCTCACTTCTAATCAGATCCCAAAGTGTCCCACTTAACAGTTGTTAAGAGGGTCTTTAGGTATCTGAAAGGTACGATTAACCTTGGCTTGTGTTATAGAAAATCTAAAGACTACAAGATAGTGGCTTATTGTGATGTTGATTATGCTAGAGACAAACTTGAGAGGAAAATCACTTATGGAAGCTGTCATTTTCTGGGAGATAACCTGATCTCATGGTCCATCAAAAGGAAATCAATAATAGCACTTTCAACTGCTGAAGTTGAATACATTGCAGCTTCTGGATGCAACACTCAAATGATCTGGATGAAAAGTCAACTAGAAGATTTTCATATATATGAGAGTAACATTCATATACTCTGTGATAATAATTCTGCTATTTGTTTATCTAAGAATCCCATTTTGCATTCTAGAGCAAAACATATTGATATAAAACATCATTTTATACATGACTATGTTCATAACGGAATTTTAAATCTAAAACTTATAGATATAAACCATCAATGGGATGATATCTTTACAAAACCCCTTGCTGAAAATAGATTCATTTTCATTATGAAAATTTTGAAAATCGACTTATGTCCATAATGAAAAAGATGTTTTTCAAAGAATGTTAATCTCTCATAATTGTCAAATGAGACTCTAAGGTTTGTTGGTTGTTCTGAACGTGTGAGTCTCTAGAAGTGAGAAGATTTCATAAGTTCAGATGTATCTAGTCAGAACTTGTTTGGTTAAACAAATATGCTTTATGGATACTGAATAATTTCACATTAAATAACTATTAATCAGTCTCTATTAGTGGAACAGTTTTAAGACAACTGTCTTAGAAACTGAATTGTTTCTAATCAATTGATGTGACACGTTGGGTGAATAAATCTTGGGATTAGATAAAATCTTCACGCTTTACCCCATTGTCATATTTTTGCACTATTTAAAAAAATCATGATTGCAAAAACTTTTATTTAAACCCATTTCACACACTTTCGGTACTATCACAACCTACACTTTCTCTCTTTGAGCTTAAAAATTTTCAGCAAACCCTAAAACCTTTTTCTTCTTTAACAATGGCATAGTCATAACAATTTTCTCAACAACCTCAACAACAAGAGCGAGTACTTGAAGGACTTCAAGAACTCACTTTGTCTACTCTAGTTGAAAAGTTAAATGTTTTGTGTGAATTATTGGTGGACTTTGATAACCTCAAGGCTAATGGGTATGATATGTTTGGAACTATGAAATTTTAAGGACGGGGGAGGTTACTTTGAATGTCTCAAAGGACCAGTCTATGACGAGTTAGTTAAGCAATTCTGGATTTTTGCTAAAGCTACGGATTGCAACCAAACATATATCTCTATGAATTGTAACCAAAGACTGTCTGATATGGCGAACATCATAAACCTTATATTCTCCAGGACAACCATCTACCATGTTGACAGAAGAGTTACCATGAGCGGGAAACATATTGGCTTTTACATTCGGCGCACGGTCCTCAAAGGACATCATCCCACTCTTCACAAGTTTATGTACCTCATACTTCAACGGGTAACAATTCTCAATATCATGGTCGGGAGCTCCTTGATGAAAGGCATAGCGGAGTTCAGGCTTATACCACCATGGAAGTGGCTCGGGAATTTATGGTGGATTTCTTGGTTAAAATAGGTTCTTGAGAACCAAAGATGGGTAAAGTTCGGCGTATGACATAGGAATAAGGTCAAAAGAGACCTTCTTTCTCTCGAAGTTTTGTTGTTCATTATTATTGTTGTTGTTGTTGTAGTTGGTTCTTTGTTGCGGTTGTTGTTGACGTTGTTGTTGAATTGGCACTGATTAATTGTTAGAATTGTTTGAAAACACTGGAATTACTTATGAAACTTGATGTTGATGCTGACGCGGTTGCGGATTTCTTCTGACATGAGGCCTCCTCTGCCTCCCTACGGACATTACATTGGTTTCTCATTCCTTTTTCTTGGTAAAACCGCTACCATACTTCTTACTGGACGACACCTCTTCCTTAGACAGACGTTCTTCACAGACTCCTTCCTCTAGCCTCATCCCCATGTTTACCATTTCGGTAAAGTCACTAGGGGCACTGGCAATCATGCGTTCGTAATAAAACGAACTCAGGATCTTTAGGAAAATCGTTGTCATCTCCTTCTCTTCCAACGGAGGATTAATCTGAGCAGCAAGCTCTCTCCATCTTTGGGCATACTCTTTGAATGTCTCTTTGTCCTTCTGAGACATAGACCTCAGTTGGTCTCTATCAAGCGCCATGTCTACATTATACTTGTACTGTTTCACAAAAGCTTCACCCATATCGTTGAACGTGCGAACACTTGCATTGTCTAGCCCCATATTCCATCTCAGGGCAGCACCAGTCAGGATGTCTTGAAAGTAGTGAATCAATAACTGATCATTATCAGTTTGAGTTGACATCTTTCTGTCGTACATAACAAGGTGGCTTAATGGAGAAGTGTTCCCCTTATACTTTTCAAAGTCAGGGAATTTGAACTTCATCGGGATCTTCACATTTGGTACCAAGCAGAGTTCAGCAACACTCTTACCAAATAGGTCTTTTCCTCTCAATGTTTTCAACTCCTTGTGCAGCTCAAGGAATTGATCCTTCATTTCGTCCATTTTCTCATAAACATTCGGTCCCTCAGACGACTCAGAATGGTAGATGGTGTCCTTAACACGAGGCAAGGTATGAGCAACTGGAGGTGGCACATACATGACCAGGCTAGATGCCGGTATAAAGGCAAATGTGGGTGCAAACCCTTTAGGCATGAAATTTGGTGGCATTCCCCATGGGAATCCAACAGGCATAGACGAACCGGATTGAGTAGCAACAATAGGCATGGTTGAGGTAGCAACCTCGGAGATAACAGTCCTCTGAGGAGGAGGAGTTGCAGGAGTTGGTGAAGACTGATCCTGCGCAGCAAGAATAGACTCCACCATAGCAGTCAGACGAGCAATCTCATCCTTCAGTTCTCTGTTCTCTTGTTCCAAATGCTTCATAATTCTGGGTTGATTGTCACGAGTGTTGTATCGATGAGTCAACTTGGCTGAAGCACAGAAGAATAACCGATAAGACATTTAGCGGAAGAAACCTGTCATGCAAATGATGCATGAAATGCAATGTTTTTGTTTATTTAATTTCAAGGAACATACTATTTTATTTGCAAATATATAATAACAATAATAATAATTTGATTGACCATAAAAAATCTCTTTTATCCATATAATTTGGAAGGATTACACTGAGTACAATTTCAGAAATCAAAGTATAAACACAAGAGAAAAGGAAACTAATCATCTTAAGGATCCCCTAACAGCGGTGTCAGATGATTTGGCTGCAGGCGCGTACTTCCTTTGGATGCGTCGGATCTCGGACTCGAAAGATGTCTTCATTTGAGCTTTCTCAAGGACAAGCTGATCAACAATCTTCTTCCAGGCACCGAAAGGCTGAGGCATACTAGAGGAAGATGGACCCTCTGGCTCTCTTTGTCTCTTCACTGCTCGGTCTTCAAGGAGTTCAATAAGCGCATCCTTTTCTTTCGACTCAAGTTGCAACTCCTCATGCTTTTGGCTCAAAGCATGAAACCGCTCTTCCCACATATCTTTCTCTTGCTTCATCTTGGCGAGTGCATCTTCCAACTCCTCTATATCTTGGTTAGGGAGAGTTGATGGCTCAACCACGACCATAGACATAGGTCTCTCACAAGCATACGACATCTTCAACTCCAAAGCTCTCTTCTTCACCCAAGTAGTGTAAGCTTCCAATGCTACACAGTTGCGCAGACCAAGCTCGGATCTTCCTTTCCTATGTACATTATGCCAAGCATGTACCATCTTCTGCTTCAAATGTTAGGGATCTTTACCCTCTTGATATAAAAGACTTCTAACTGGGTATTATTAGGTTTGTCTCTCAAGGGGAACCCAAGTATTCCTAGGCCAAAGCAGGGTTGTAGTTGATTCCTCATTGTGTACCAATGAGAGGCACATTAGAGAATCCACCATAACTGTCAATAATATCCAAGCTACTCAATGTATAATCATACCAAACAATATCATCATTAGTGATAGACATAAGTCTCTGAGACCACCGTAGACATTGTTTGTTCTCCACAAAAGCAGACGTCTGAGGCAAGTGCGAAATAAACCACTTGTATAGAAGAGGAACACAACACACAATAGTCCCACAACCTTTAGAATTTCTCAAATGTAAAGAGAAGTACATATCACCCAACAGAGTAGGCATATGATTCTCAATCAAGAAGATTCTAATGGCGTTAACATCAATAAAACCGTCAATGTTAGGGACCAAAAAAGCTAAATCGTAGATAAGCAACACAAAGATGGCTTCAAAAGCGTCCATGTAATACACCAAAATTACCCTTCATTTTTCCTGGAAGCATAGGATTATGTTTTACACTTCATTAGCATCATATTAGGTCATACTCATTGCATACTGCATTAGTGACATGAAGATCAGGTTTTGATCGATCACTCCTTAACAGAAGGAGCCCACACAAAGCAAGATTGAGAATTGGACTTCATTTTCTAAGTATACAAGTCTCAAGGGTCTCAGGGGGGTCCAAGTATCTTATTATGGTCCTCAGTTCATCAGTGAAGGATTCAAAGCTATCAAAGTGTTCATCTGGATTTAATCAGAAATTAGGGTTTCATGGCTACCTGCAACAGGCAATGTTTGGTAGGAAGTAGAGGAGCTCATCCATGTCATGATTAGAGAGGCATCTTGGCCTAGGAAGATTCACAATTATCTCAGAAAGATCCATTGGCAATCAGTGCAATCAGTTCTTGATCATTTTGCCCTAAAACTAGGGTTTGGTATAAAATCAGTTTATTTCTGATTCTTTGGGTGAAACTCTTTTCCATGGCCCTCCATATGTCCACAAGGGTCTACATACAAAAAATCAGCTCTTTGTTTGAGCTAGAAGTGCTTCAATCGATCAATGGAATCGGGAATCAGACAATTTGGGAAAAGTCAACTGTGGGGCCAGAAAAGTCAACTCCTGACATTTTGAGAGTGGAATCTTAAAATCCATGCCTAGGGGATCCTACATGTGAAATTTGATCAAGGTTGGATCATGGATTCATCATTTAATCAGGAATTGGAAAAGTTACTTAATTTGGAAATGGTTGACTTTCCATTTAGGGCAAGTTTTCATGATCGTTGCACTCACTTTAAGCCCATTTTGCATCAAGATAAAAGCTCCATTTAAAAATTTCTCCAACATGAAAGTTGTTCCTCTTGTTCCAAGATTTCTAGAGATATAAAGTTTGCTCCATTTGGATTAGAATTGAGAAAGTTATGCTTAGTCAAAGTGAGACATTTTTTAGGACACTTAGAAAAATTTCTAAGTCCAAAATCTTCAAAATTTGTCAAGACTTCTTGGCCAGTTTTCTCGCACTTCAAGGAATTATTTGAAAATAATTTCTTCACAACAATTTTACCTTGCCATGTCCTATTTCACATCCTTTTGGAATCATCTCATTTGGATTCATGGTTTGAGAGATACATTCATATAAAGTGGGCACCATGACTTGATTTTCTAGGCAGATTTTGGGCCTGACTGGCCCAATCAGATTTTCTAAGCATGCTGCACAAACCAGTCACGTTTTTTTACCTCTTTTGTCCATGCATTGGACATCCATTCACTTAAGTTTGGCTCAAAATAACAACATTTTACACCTCACTTCACACTTTTATTCTTATGGATAAATCACTTATTAAAAAGCCCATGAGAACACATAATCCACTCTATTTAAGAAGCTGAAACCCTAACCCTAAAGGAGCATTGGAATTTCGTGGCAAGGAGGCAAAACTTCATCATATATTAGATTCCATTCCACTTCTATTTTCCATTAGGTAATCATCTCTTCCATGGCCATGTTTTGATATATCTACGCTTGCTTACCATGTCCATCACCATTAATCCTTCCATTTTCATATTTCTTTTTCTTATTTAAAATATTTTCTTCATCCATAAAATTACCCAAAAATATTTTTCACTTTTCTTAACATTTTATTTAATTTTATATAATTTTTATTTTCGTATTTTTTTAATTTTAATATTTTATTTTAATTATTTATTCTAACTGGTCCATTTTAACACACTTTTTTTATTGATTTTAGTTTTATGACTTAAAATTATTGTTAGCATTTGATTTTTGGGATGAAGGTTGACCACTGTCTCATGGTCAACCTGACCTTTTCTTAGAATTTTATTTCACATTTTTAATTTATTTTGGATTTATTTTTGACCTAGTCTCATTAATTGACTTTTGGTTTGACCTCTGTTTTATTTTAATTAATTTATGTACCAATTTATGTTATTTTTAAAATATTTTTGGGGGATGATGATTTTCTGAGCCCACCTTATTTATTTTAATTTTTCATAATTTTATTGATTAATTTACTATTTATTCTTGATTTATTTCTAACCTAGTCTCATTAATTGACTTTTGGTTTGACCTCTGTTTTATTTTAATTAATTTATGTACCAATTTTAGTTATTTTTAAAATCTTTTTGGGGGATGATGATGTCCTGACCCCATCTCATTTAGTTTAATTTTTCAGAATTTTCTTGATTAATTTACTATTTATTTGTTATTTTTTAAGTTGACTTGAATTTTCAGTTGACTTCTTTATGATCGATGTTTGACTTAGGGATTGCTTATGGCAATTGAAGAGATCTTTTGATCCTCCCTTGTTCATCTCATATGTCATGTATTAGAGGCCTTTTACCTTGATTTTATTTGGTCCTTACCTCATTTCCTGATTAAATTATTCAGTGGACCCTTCGTGTGTATATTTTCATCTGTTTGATTCATCTGTTATCTTTTATACTTGTTTCTCTCATTCATGCTTTCTATTGCTTGATTATTTAACATGTTCATACTCCCATGCATTGTTTAAACGCTCCATTATTTGATTCTTTGGTTTGATTATATATTGTTTATTTATCCGATCTGATTGATAACTGTTGCCTACTTGTATGATGTATGAGGCATATATTCTTATTGTTTGTTTGCCATGAACAATCCCCATTCATAACAAATGTACCCCTCTCCCATAAAGTGTATAATATTTATTTCTTTAGTCACCTGTTAATATAAGAATTAAAACGAACATCCGATAACCATTTCAAAATAAGATCAAAAGCTCGATCCAACGTCGAGTAATCATTTTCAAAACTTAACAAAACCAACACGCATTCATCCATCCTCTTGTAAGTCGATTGCCTCAGGCATCTCCATCTACCTATAAGTCGATTGCCTACGGCATCGCCATCTACCATTATCAGTAACTCCTCTTCGCGCTCCATCCGTCGACTCTTGTTCCATTTAGGTAGCACCCATTAAGTAGAACCCTTTGTATGATAACATAGGTAGAATTCCCTTATTCTTTGCATGCTAACATTAGGTAGATGTTCCCCTTTGTAAATCCTAACACATAGGTCCATATTGCATGACAACTCTAGAGTAGAGCTTCCCCACTTTTAGACCTTCCGTGCGTCTCCGATCTTGTGGCATGTTAGTCCATTCTATTGCAAAGAGGTAACTGCCTAAGACTCGATTCAGCGAGCTGCGACACCTACTGCTAGGACGTTGAACATACTGCCCACCCTCCTTTGACACAGCTGGTGTCCTCTTTTGTAAGTCCATGTTTAGATGGCAATCCTTAACCCCTAGTTAGCCGAACTACGTTTTGCTCTGATTCTCATTCCAAATGAGATACGTAAGCATAAGACGCGACGTCTTACCGAGCACACTTCTCTTTAACCCATAGGTAGCCGAGCTACGAAGACTCTGATTCTCATACTCAGATGAGATACGTAGGCAGTGGATGCGACATTCTTGCGAGTCATTTTCTTTTAACCTTCTTTTAGCAGATAGTACATTAGATATACCTACACCCTTTATACTAGAACAACACTTGTGAAAAGGGCTCCCTAGGAGTACCTAGGATGTTTTTGGGTGCTTAAAACCTTCCCATTGCATAACCAACCCCCTTACCCAGATCTTTGACATTTTTACTAGTTTTTGATTCGATAAAACTTTTAGGTTTTTGTTCGCTTTCTAACCATTGCTTTGGATAAATAGAAGTGCGGTGGCGACTCGACTTGTATGGTTTACCTTGGATTTAGTCAATATCTCTAATGGTAACGAATACCCCGCTACTGTCCACATTACCGGCTTGAGCAAAGACAATAGCTTTCCCTATGAGAAACTCAAAAGTTAACTCAAAAATACCTCATTTCTTTACCCAATGAGCTTCAATCTCTGACTTCTTCAGATGAAGAGCTTCAGCTATGATATGAGATATGGGAATCTCCTCCAATCCACTAAAAGGAACATTGTCAAAAATAGGTATTCCCAAGAGATGGGCACACTCCTCTAACGTATGCATAAGCTGATAATCGGGAAAAGTTAAGCAACGATAGAGAGGGTCATAGAACTGGACCAACAAACTCAAAAGCCATTCAACCACATCAGTAGATAACATATATAGAAGCTTCCCATGATGTTTCTTGAAGTCCAAGGGATCTAATACAAATGATGATAACTTCCTTAACTCTTTCAAGTCGGGACATCCGAAACTGTACTTCTTAGTGTTCCTTCGTCCATAATCCATGGTCTGAAAATATTTGCAAATAAAACCTCAGTTCCTTGAAGTTACTTTTCGTGTGATGAATGTTATGATATGCATGAATGCATGAATGCAACAATCACAAATAATGGATCACACACAAGGCAAACAAACAAAGGTTAAGGGATGAATCAAGTCATTGTCAAGATCAATCATCCATTTTGGTGGATTATGGTTTTCACCTTATCAACACCCAAGTTCCATTGATATTGACAAGACTTGATTGGATCAACCAAGAATCAAAGGGTTTGTTGTGAGTCACGAGCATGGAGTCAGGTTAAGGACCATCCTGAAGGAGTGTACTAAGGATAAAAACTTGTAGATCATGTTCTAAAAAGTTCCCAGAGTCTTAATTCCATCTACCGGATATTATAGGTTAGGATGACTGACTCATCAACCCATAATATTCTCAAGAGAAACTCGTCTGAGTGTAGTATCGTGTAACAACTGTTATCAGGTCTGCACCTGAACAGTCTCCACACTACATCCTAAATAGGCCAAGTTGGGTTAAATGTTCTACGGTCCTCAGCTTCTCGGACCCCAAGTCATAGAAAGTAATGTCTAACCAAAAATAACTTATGTGACATCAATAGCTCCAAAAGGGTCTCCACTGAGTAGATGGGTCTCAAGCTAACTTGTTAAGGACTACTCCACACAATTCGAACATGACTATACCATCCTCCTATCTTAATTTCACTCAAGTTCGGGTTAGAACTTATCTCACCACTCAGAGATCACCAAGCACAACAAGCAAATTATATCACACAAACATATACAAACATCAAATATACAAATATATACACATAAAAAGTAGGCTAAACCCACTGAGGACTACTCCCCAGCAGAGTCGCCACTTAATTTCTACAGTGGTAAATTCATGGCCATTAAGCTATGGATAAACTTAACATCAATAAAACCAGAGTCGCCACCGCGCTTTTATTGTTTCCAAAGGAAAGGGGAAAAGTACGAACAAAACCCAAAGATAAGAAGTTTTCAAATCAAAACTAATAAAATGCCAGAGATTACAGGTAAGGGGGTTGGTTACATAGAGGGAAGGTGTTAGCACCCAAAGTGTCCTAGGTATTCTTAGGGAGCCCTTTTTTATGTGTGTATGTGTTTTTGGCATAAAAGATGTTTGCAATAAATAGAGTGTGGAGATGAGAAAAGAATCCATTAATTATATTTTTTGTGTTTGATAAGACCTTTAGACTTGTGCCTACATACCAATATAAAAATGAGGGATCAAAACCTCGTAGTTCGTGGTATCAATTTCAAAATGAGTGGATTGCTTTTAACCAAAAATTAAGTTTAAAAGAGGCATAAAGGAGCCTAAAAGAGTTTGAATGAGTGTTAGTTCTTTTGGTCTTTTGAAATTTTAAGTCAATCTAGTTAAGTTCATTTACAAATTTGATTAAGAAAAGAGTTTTAAAAATGCAATGGCATAAGGCCAAAGTTTCTAATTTGCAAAAGAGTTTAAGTTTGAAATCACAAGCAAAGAAAGGTTTTGAAAAGGGGAAGAGATTTTGAAGTTTAAGAAATGGGAGGATATGAAGAGACTAATCCTAAGCATGCAATTAAAAGTTAAGAGTTGAAAGGTCTGACCAATGGGATGCAATCCAACAGACAGGAATGTCATATAAAAAACCCACTTTCCCTTTGGACTTTGAACCAAGCAATAATCAGCAAGCAAATAGAAATATCAAGCAAGGCATCAAATAAAGATGGCCACATCTAAGCAAGCAACTTCAAAGCTAACAATCTTTTTTGTCTTCTCAAGTATCAGATGACATACTCCTTGATTAGCTCAGAGTAAGGCATTAGACACAGGTCCAAAGTAACAAATGCATCAAGAACATGTAGCAGATGAATTCGTGAGGATCCTAATACTTGCATCAGATGAAAGCTTAAATCACAATAACTTAGTTTTAGAAATGTTGGCATTGGCCAAGTCCTTTTGCATATGGAATGTTGCCTAATTCTTCAATGGAGCTTCAAACTTGCTTGATCTTGATTCCAATTGTGTCTGGCCTTGCTTCAGAAGCTTGTTGGAAGTGATTAGGATCAAGAAAAGGCCTGGATTCTTGGAGTTTCAATCTCAAAACAGATGGAGATTTGAAACACGATTTTCCAAAGGAAACCTTCAATATTATCCTTTAATGGAGAGGGTTTGGATTGCAGGTTCAACGCTTGGGCATGGGGTCCTTAATTCTGAGCAATGAGGGTTGTATTTATAGCCAAGGATATTCATTTCCACACACTTCCAAATTTGGAAAAAATGAGTAATTCTCTTTGCATGCTTGCATGGGCGTGTGATAGGCCCATCAAGTGATGTATTTAGGTCCAAAAATAAGTGGGAATCATACTGAAATCATGTCATATGGCCATGCATTTGTGTATGAAATGTGGTAGTGAAAATCATCCAAATGGTACCTCACATTGCACTCATGCGCAAGTCCTTCATTCTTTGGCCAAATGATGTGTTTTTGGACGTTTTGGAAAGGTAAGACCAAGGGGAACAACTTTCAGGTTGAACACTTTTTCATTTGAAGCTTGGATCATGATGAATTTTGAGGTGGAAGTTTGGGAAATCAAACATATTTGAAAATTTTCTAAGTCCCAAGTCAAATGTTCACTTCTTCCACCTTGAATAACTTTTTCTATGGACTTCAAATGAGAAAAGTTACTTCATCAAAGTTGTATATATTTCAAACCTATTTAATTTGGTCATAAATTTGACCTAATTTGGATTTGGCATAAAGGAGTTATGCATTTTAGAAGTTGAGGAAAATCACTTGTTCAATGGTATTGGCCCAAAATGACCTATAATGTTTCTTCTTGGCACATGAATTTAAGAGTTGAATTTTAAATTACTACAAACATAAAAGTTGAATTAGACATCTTGAATTTGATCATGGAATTTTAATGGATTTCATCTCATAAAAATTGAGCAAGTTATGGTCTTGGGAAG
Source organism: Lathyrus oleraceus (assembly GCF_024323335.1). Classification (NCBI taxonomy): domain Eukaryota; kingdom Viridiplantae; phylum Streptophyta; class Magnoliopsida; order Fabales; family Fabaceae; genus Lathyrus; species Lathyrus oleraceus. The sequence continues at coordinate 122,101,189 of NC_066580.1, forward strand.
TTGACCTCCAAACTAGGGTTCAGACAAAATGACCTTTAATCTTTCACCATAAAAAATGTCTTTCCAAGCAAACCTAGCTCTTGACTTAAACATGAACGTTGTTTGGAATGTAATTTTGAGTAACCTTTCTCTTATAATCATTTTCATATGACAAAAATTGTAGGAAATAGGGTCTAGGGAACCCCAGTTTTGACCAGTTGACTTTCTCTGGTCAACCACCACAAACCAACTTGCTAGCTTGATATTCTCTTGACTTTTGGGACTCATGGAGGATCATATATATGTAATAGGATGAAATATGAAGTATCCCTTGAAATATTTGATCCAATGTTAAAGAAACTTGTTGAAGAAGTCACATAAGATACCTAGATGAATTAGGGTTTCCAAGGCAAACAAACTCCAAACTCTTGATGATTTTTTGATCAAAATGATATGTGAAGATCATGGGGATCCATATATGATGCTTAGAGCCAATGTGAACCAATTATTGATTGCACTCCTTACATTGAGGGTCTTAAACCCTAGATATGAGCTTGATAAAGCATAGGTGATCATGCACACTTCCTACAAAAGCAACAAACTATACATTGACATATTTTTGGTATTTTGGTTAGTAAATAATGAAAAACAAAGTATGATATAATTAAAATGTGCTTGGTGATCTCTTCCAATGCAAACCCAATGAATGAAGGGTAAGGAGGATGCCAAGGTGTGATCTCAATGCTAATGCATATGATGAGATGACATGAGGGATCTTAGAGTCAAAATTGGGGTCTTACAGACTAAAGTAGGAGAAATCTTCCTGTGACCCCCCAATTTATACTTGGCACCCCCACAATGTCTATGGTTTTATCATATTACCCACAAACTATTTTATATTTCCATTCACAAAAACAATTGTAAAATTTTTGAATCTTTTCAAAAGCTCTCTAAGTTTTCGGATTTTTTAGAGACACTACGGGACATTTGCGCTTGATGACAAATGAGTATGAGTTTTTACCGTATTTTTAAAGTTTTTTATGAATTTCTCTTGAATTTTTACCAAATATTCCAAATGGTCCATTAAAAATGCATAGTGTTCCAGATATTTTGAAAATGTCCAGTAAAAATGTATAAGTTCTTCCATATATTTCAAAAGATGAAGAAAAAATGCATAAATATTTCCAGAATTTTCAAAATATTTGGAAAAAAATGCACATATTCAAACAAACATTAAAAAAATTTCAGAAAAAGGCATGCTATTTTACCGGATATTTTCAAAAATCTGAAAAATATTTATGCATCTTTTTCGCATGTTTAGAAAAAACTAGAAGAAGTTATGCTTCGTTATCACATATTTAGAAAATTCCGAAAACTCCATAAGTTCCAGATATTTTAAAAAAATCTGGTAGGTTATAAAGTTTTGTTTTTTCAGTGAAGACCTGAGGTATAGCTAGTAAGATTACTGGTAGATAACGTGATAGAGATGTTGTGAGGGCTAGAGAGAGGGAAGGTGATGTAGAGGACTCACATCTTAGGTCAGGAAGAGTGGCACCGACTGATTCACACAAGAGGCGGCTGATTGATCAGGCTCAGTTTTGTGCACCCCTAACTGTCTGATATAGAGGATCTAAATATGCTACTGGATGGACGAGAGATGATGAGGATAAGCCAATTGATATTCATGAACCATCTGCACTGGTTTATGATGATGTTCAAAATGGTGATAGAGGCATATGTTCACCATATGGTAGAGGAACCTCATCCTTCTGAGGCTGAGGCAGCTAGACTATAGAGGTTACTCCAAAGACAGTTATTTAGGCGCATACTTCAAATACAAATGATGAGGCGCGAACTACTAATGATGTGAAGGTTACTCCACCTATTGAGACACATGTCATTGCTCCTGCTTTGAAAAACTTGTCTGTACACACCAATAGGAGGTTTCTTGGTGGGCCCGTTGTCACTTCTATTCTCACAGGATATGTGGACCATGTGACTTTCCGGTTATGGCAAGGAGATTTATGTATATGATATGCCGATTATGTTACTTTATTTATTAACGGTACTTTGAAATTAACTTATCTTTTTTCTTTTGTATGTTACAGGACCAGATTCCACTTAAGGTACCACCCATGAGTTGAAGCTGAAGAAGTTCTTTGATGTCGTGATGTCACTAGAGGTGAAAATGATAGTTGATGAGTGTGGTATCCTTCCACTAGTGAATAGTTTGTTGACCATGCTTGACGGTAAGTTATTGACAGTCTTTGTTGAGCAGTGGCACAAGGAGACATCTTCATTCCATCTTCCATTTGGTGAGATGAAGATTACATATGATGATGTTTCATCACTTTTCCATTTCTGCTGACAGGTAGTTTCTTCACCGCTCCTACCATTAGTCAGGAGACCACATATATGACAGTTGTACAATACTTTGGGGTTACTGAGATGTAGGTGATAGCTGAGTTTAAGTTTATGATGGGTGCTCACTTTCGCCCATCTTGGTTGCGAGATAGATATGACGAGCTAGTACAGTGAGGTATGTATGACGTAACCGCTAGTGTATACATGCTACATCTTGAAGGATGTACTATCTTAGCGGATAAGTCGCATGTATACATTGATGTGAAGTACATGTGGTTGTTTAACAGCCTTGAGCATTGCAGTTGGGCATGTGGGTGTGTTGCATTTATGGTTTTATACTCTGCCCTTAGAGAGGCAACTATTTTTTAGACCAGGAAGTTTGCCGGTTAAATGAGTTTGTTTTAGGTATAACTAAATTATCATTTCTTATTATGTTAATTCTATTTAGCATTTAATATGTTTATGATCCTTCTAAATATCTAAAATTTTGTTTTTAGTCCCTCAAAATATTTCTTTCAAAGAATGGTCCTCATAAAAAATTTCATCCACACTTTTGGTCCCTCCTGCAACTTAGCGACGCATTTTACAACTTAACGATTGAATTAGCAACTGTTTTAACGATAATTTATTACTTAGTGGCTGAATTAGCGACAATTTTAGCGATAGTTTTAGTATTAGATACCAAAAATATGGATGGAAAATTTTAGGAGGACCATTCTTTGAAAGAAATATTTTGAGAGACTAAAAACGAAATTTGAGATATTTAGGAGGACCATAAATATATTTAACCATTCTATTTATGATATTTTTTCTGGCTATATGAGTCTTTGTTATTTGTGCAATGCTGGATATACGTGCATTTCTCGTCCATTTGTGACAGACAAGTTGTCGCTATCACAACTGGGTCCTTACAAGCCAAGAGATAAAGGAGTAGACATGCACATTTGAGAGGTATTGTGGAGTACATGAGAAGGATTGATGCATTGACTGTAGATGATGTCATCTGGACACTCTACACAGGACATATATGAAGGAGAATTGTCATCCAAGTTGTAACACCCCGATAAAATATGATAATTATTTAATTTAAGTTAATAGTATATTTATTAATTTAATTAAATAATTGGAATATTATTGGATTATTATTATTGGAATAATAAAGTTGGAATATATATAAAGAGTTCCATTTGGTAAAAAGGGTTTTTCACGTGAAAACCAGAGAAGCGACAGAAAGTGAGAAAAGGGCAAAGAGGAAGAGCAAGAGAAGAGGGGTTGAAGAAGGGAAAAGCTTGAAGTAAAGGATTTGCCGGATTAACTCAGGTAAGGGGGGTTTATCGTCGTTTAATGGGTATTATGGGTTAACATGTAATGGGTAGTAATAAGCCATTGAATTGACCCTAATTGGAATGAGGAATGCTGTAAATGGTGATGAATAAGTTATGTTAAAACTGTAATTGAATCTATATGTGGGTGAGTCGTAAATTTCTGGACGTGTAGCTTTTTACGGAATTGAAATCGGAGGTCCGGAAGTCCTCCGACGGCGAAAAATGCGGGGGATTCTGCATTCTGTTCGTGTTAGCGCAGGAACAGCTTTCTGTCTTGCGTTAACCGGTTAACCCAGGGTGTTAACCGGTTAACACTGTTATGAATTATGAGAATTGTTGTCTGTCTTGCGTTAACCGGTTAACCCAGGGCGTTAACCGGTTAACACTGTTAAAATTTGCTAGGAAGCGTGTTCTGTTTTGCGTTAACCGGTTAACCCAGGGCGTTAACCGGTTAACACTGTTGGAAAAGTGAAAATTTGATATTTAAATATTTTGGACATATTTGATGATTGGCCTATATTGGTGTATGATATAGTAGGGATCATTTCCCGTTGTTTTGAGCAGTATAGGTATTAGTAGAGTGTGCTAATACTGTGATTTATTATTTGGCATGATATGAATATGATTCTGTGATAAATATGCTGATAATGTATAATGGTATGCATAATGCTGTGAATATATCTATTATGTATGCAATTGTGGATGGACTGTTTATGGCTTAGAGTGTGAGCATATGTCCATTGTGGATTGTTGTTGATGGTTGCATGCTAGGTGATTTAGCGTGCATAGTATGGCCTTTATGGTGGTAGCTAATTCCCATGGTGAGGAATTAGTGAGTGAGTTATTGTGGATTGTTGTGGATGTTTGCATGCTAGGTGATTTAGCGTGCATAGCATAGCCCTTGGGGTGGTAGCTAATTCCCATGGTGAGGAATTAGTGAGTGAGTCACTAGGTCTCAAATGAGTGGGACTAGTGAGCTTGGTAGCCGTATCTGGGTTTGATCGGTGAGGTTGAACTATGTGTTCACGAATAGTCGGTACCGCATGCATGGAGTCTCATTGCATAATATATGTATGGCGTATAATACGAATGGATGTATTCCAATATTATACGTGTGTTTTGTGTTGGGTTGAGTATGATTATGATTTTGAGTTGATGTTGCCGTTGCTGAATGTGTGATCTGATTTGGGTGATGAAATGTGTTAATTTACTTAGCATTACATGATATTTTATAATGCTTATTATATCGATTGAGGAACTCACCCTTACAACTATGTTTCAGGTAACGAGCAGTGATTGAGTAGAAGCTAGTGCTTGGAGTCTAGTGTAGTTCCTTAGTGGGTCATGCTCTGGTAGATGTAACATCGGGACGGGATGTTTTACTTTGTTTTCATTTTGGTTGTTGAACAGTTTTACATGTAATGTGATTACATGGTTTGCATGATTGATTAGATCTCTATCCCTGCGAATTGTGCAATGTTTTATTTTGATTAATAAATGAGCATGACAATGTTATTATGGTGAACGGTGTGAAGTGTCAAGTGTGACACCCTTAAATTGCATATCTACTCTGATTTATATTTTGTTGAATTAATTAATTATTGGGGTATTTTAGAAGGGTGTTACATTAGTGGTATCAGAGCATAGTCGGTCGAGTCGAGTCGTAATTATTCTGTTTCCCTGTATGTGATAGGTGTTGTGTAACCCTATCAGTACTTATTGTTTTAGCTTGTTGGGTTCTCAGAATAGAGATGGCTGGAAGAGGTAGAGACGATGCTGCGATTGCTGAGGCTCTGGGTATGCTAGCTGGAGTACTTGGAGGAAATCCGAATGTTATGGGACTGGGAGCTGCTCGTCAACTGAGTGAGTTCCAGAAGAACAATCCTCCAATGTTCAAGGGAGCATACGATCCAGATGGTGCTCAGAAGTGGTTGAAGGAGATCGAGAGGATCTTCCGAGTGACTGAGTGTGCCGATAACCAGAAGGTCAGGTTCGGTACGCATATGCTGTCAGAGGAAGCAGATGATTGGTGGGTTGCTGCCCGCACTGAGTTGGAAGCTGTTGGGGGTGCTGAGATCACTTGGGCGGTGTTCAGAGAGAGATTCCTGAGGAAGTACTTTCCGGAGGATGTCAGAGGAAAGAAAGAGATAGAGTTCTTAGAATTGAAGCAGGGCAACCGGTCTGTTACTGAGTATGCTGCTAAGTTCACAGAGCTGTCGAAGTATTACACTCCCTATGATGAGGCTACTGGGGAATTTTCAAAATGTGTGAAGTTTGAGAACGGGTTACGTCCCGAGATCAAGCAGGCTATTGGGTATCAGCGGATTAGAGTGTTTTCTGACTTGGTTGACTGCTGCAGGATTTTTGAACAGGATACCAAGTCCAGAACGGAGAGCTATCAGCAGAGGGTTGATAGGAAAGGCAAGAATCAGAATGATCGTGGGAAACCGTATGCAGCTGGCAAAGGTTTCTAGAGACAGAGTGGGATGAGGAGACCTAGTGGGGGAGACTCCAGTGCCCCCTGCTAAGTGTTACAGATGTGGTCAGGCTGGACATCGTTTCCATGAGTGTACCAGTACTGATAAGAAGTGTTTCAAGTGTGGAAAAGGTGGACACTTGGCTGCAGAGTGCCGGTTGAAGACTATGACTTGTTTCAACTGTGGAGAGGTGGGTCATATCAGTCCACAGTGTCCTAAGCCGAAGAAAGAGAACCAGTCGGGAGGCAAGGTCTTTGCTTTATCGGGTTCTGAGACTTCTGCAGATGATCGTTTGATCCGAGGTACGTGTTATATTAATGGCTTCCCTCTTGTAGCTATTATTGACACAGGTGCGACTCATTCCTTTATATCTTTGGATTGTGCTGTGAAACTTAAATTAGAGATATCTGAGATGTATGGGAGTATGGTGATTGATACTCCTGCGAAGGGTTCAGTTACTACTACTTCAGTTTGTTTAAATTGTCCCTTGAGTATTTTTGGTAGAGACTTTGGGATGGACCTCGTGTGTCTTCCACTAGTGCAGATTGATGTTATCCTGGGTATGAACTGGTTGGTGTTTAACCGAGTTTCTATCAACTGTTTTGATAAGACTGTGATCTTTCCTGAGATTGAGGAAGGAAAGAGTTTGTTTCTATCAGCAAGGCAGGTGAATGAGGCAGTAGCAGATGGGGCAGAGTTGTTTATGCTGTTAGCGACTTTGGAGGCTAAAGATAAACTGGTGATTTGCGATCTAGCCGTGGTGTGTGATTTTCCTGATGTGTTTCCTGAAGAAGTGAATGAATTACCGCCAGAGCGTGAAGTTGAATTCTCGATTGATTTGGTACCTGGTACTAGGCCGATATCGATGGCTCCGTACCGTATGTCTGATGCTGAGTTAACTGAATTGAAGAGTCAGTTGGAAGATCTGTTGGATAAGAAATTTATTCGTCCGAGTGTGTCACCGTGGGGTGCACCAGTGTTATTGGTTAAGAAGAAAGAAGGTACTATGAGGTTGTGTGAGGACTACAGGCAACTGAATAAAGTGACGATCAAGAATCGGTATCCTTTGCCGAGGATTGATGATTTGATGGATCAGTTGGTTGGTGCGAGTGTGTTCAGCAAAATAGATTTGAGATCGGGGTATCATCAGATACGTGTGAAAACTGAGGATATTCAGAAGACTGCTTTCAGAACAAGGTATGGACATTATGAGTATTCTGTAATGCCTTTTGGTGTGACTAATGCGCCTGGAGTATTTATGGAGTATATGAATAGGATTTTCCATCCGTACCTAGACAAGTTTGTTGTGGTGTTTATTGACGATATTTTGGTGTATTCGAAATCTGAAGAAGAGCATGCTGAACATTTGAGAGTGGTTTTAGGAGTTCTACGAGAAAAGAAGTTATTTGCTAAACTGTCCAAGTGTGAATTTTGGTTAGAAGAGGTTAGTTTTCTTGGTCATGTGGTTTCAAGAGGTGGTGTTGCTGTTGATCCTTCTAAGATAGAAGCGGTATCTAAGTGGGAAGCTCCGAAGTCAGTTTCTGAGATAAGGAGTTTTCTTGGACTTGCAGGTTATTATAGGAAATTCATTGAGGGATTTTCTAAGTTGGCGTTACCGTTGACGATGTTGACTAGAAAGGGGCAAGCGTTTGTTTGGGACTCAAAATGTGAAGAAGGTTTCCAAGAGTTAAAGAGAAGGTTAACTACTGCTCCTATTCTGATATTACCAAGTCCGTCAGAACCATTTGAGGTTTACTGTGATGCTTCATTGTTGGGTTTGGGTGGTGTTTTGATGCAGAATAAGCAGGTTGTAGCTTATGCTTCGAGACAACTGAAGGTTCATGAGAGGAACTATCCGACACACGATTTAGAGTTGGCAGCTGTGGTATTTGTTCTGAAGTTATGGAGGAATTACTTGTATGGGTCAAGATTTGAGGTTTTCAGTGACCATAAAAGTTTAAAGTATTTGTTTGATCAGAAAGAGCTGAATATGAGACAGAGGAGATGGTTAGAGTTTCTGAAGGATTATGATTTTGGTTTGAATTACCATCCGGGTAAAGCAAACATAGTGGCTGATGCATTGAGTCGGAAATCATTGCATATGTCTATGTTAATGGTTAAGGAATTGGATTTAATTGAGCAGTTTAGAGACTTGAGTTTGGTGTGTGAGAGTACTCACAATAGTGTTAAATTGGGAATGTTGAAGTTAACGAGTGGTATTCTGGATGAGATTAGAGAGGGTCAGAAATCCGATGTGCTTTTGGTTGATAAGTTGACTCTAGTGAATCACGGTCAAGGTGGTGAATTCAGAGTTGATGAGAATGGTGTTTTGAAATTTGGTAATCGGGTGTGTATTCCGGATGTTACCGAACTTAAGAAGAGTATTCTTGAGGAAGGACATCGTAGTGGCCTGAGTATTCATCCCGGGGCTACAAAGATGTATCATGATTTGAAAAAGTTATTTTGGTGGCCGGGAATGAAAAGAGAAATTGCGAGTTTTGTTTATTCTTGTTTGACTTGTCAGAAGTCAAAGATTGAGCATCAGAAGCCGTCTGGGCTAATGCAACCGTTGGCTATTCCAGAGTGGAAGTGGGATAGTATCAGTATGGATTTTGTTTCTGGTTTACCGAGGACAATTAAGAATTTTGAAGCTATTTGGGTGATTGTTGATAGATTTACAAAATCGGCTCATTTCATTCCGATCAGAATGGATTATCCGTTAGAGAGATTAGCTGAGTTGTATATTGAGAAAATTGTAAGTTTGCATGGTATTCCGTCGAGTATTGTTTCGGACAGAGATCCTAGATTTACATCGAAGTTCTGGGAAGGTTTGCAGAAGGCTTTGGGAACTAAGCTGAGATTGAGTTCTGCATATCATCCGCAGACTGATGGTCAGACTGAGAGGACGATTCAGTCACTAGAGGATCTTTTAAGGGCTTGTGTTTTGGAAAAGGGAGGTGCTTGGGATTGTTATTTACCCTTGATTGAGTTTACCTACAACAATAGTTTTCATTCGAGCATTGGTATGGCACCGTTTGAAGCTTTGTATGGTAGGAGATGTCGGACACCTTTATGTTGGTATGAGTCCGGTGAGAGTGATGTGGTTGGACCGGAGATTGTTCAACAAACTACGGAAAAGATTAAGATGATTCAGGAGAAGATGAGGATTGCTCAGAGTCGTCAGAAGAGTTATCACGACAAGAGGAGGAAGTCACTTGAGTTTCAAGAGGGAGATCATGTGTTTCTTCGTGTTACTCCGATAACTGGGGTTGGTCGAGCTTGGAAGTCGAAGAAGCTGACACCTCGATTTATTGGTCCTTATCAGATTTTGGAGAGGATAGGGGAAGTAGCCTATCGTATCGCTTTACCGCCGTCACTTGCGAATTTGCATGAGGTTTTTCATGTGTCTCAGTTGAAGAGGTACATTCCTGATCCGTCGCATGTGGTCCAAGTAGATGATGTACAGGTGAGAGATAACCTGACTGTTGAAACATCACCTATGAGGATCGAGGATCGAGGGTTGAAGCAGTTGCGGGGTAAAGAGATTGTTTTGGTAAAGGTAGCTTGGGGAGGACCAGCAGGTGGCAATGTGACTTGGGAACTTGAGAGTCAGATGAAGGAGTCTTATCCAGAGTTATTCGCTTGAGGTATGTTTTCGAGGACGAAAACTCTTTTAGTGGGGGAGAGTTGTAACACCCCGATAAAATATGATAATTATTTAATTTAAGTTAATAGTATATTTATTAATTTAATTAAATAACTGGAATATTATTGGATTATTATTATTGGAATAATAAAGTTGGAATATATATAAAGAGTTCCATTTGATAAAAAGGGTTTTTCACGTGAAAACCAGAGAAGCGACAGAAAGTGAGAAAAGGGCAAAGAGGAAGAGCAAGAGAAGAGGGGTTGAAGAAGGGAAAAGCTTGAAGTAAAGGATTTGCCGGATTAACTCAGGTAAGGGGGGTTTATCGTCGTTTAATGGGTATTATGGGTTAACATGTAATGGATAGTAATAAGCCATTGAATTGACCCTAATTGGAATGAGGAATGCTGTAAATGGTGATGAATAAGTTATGTTAAAACTGTAATTGAATCTATATGTGGGTGAGTCGTAAATTTCTGGACGTGTAGCTTTTTACGGAATTGAAATCGGAGGTCTGGAAGTCCTCCGACGGCGAAAAATGCGGGGGATTCTGCATTCTGTTCGTGTTAGCGCAGGAACAGCTTTCTGTCTTGCGTTAACCGGTTAACCCAGGGTGTTAACCGGTTAACACTGTTATGAATTATGAGAATTGTTGTCTGTCTTGCGTTAACCGGTTAACCCAGGGCGTTAACCGGTTAACACTGTTAAAATTTGCTAGGAAGCGTGTTCTGTTTTGCGTTAACCGGTTAACCCAGGGCGTTAACCGGTTAACACTGTTGGAAAAGTGAAAATTTGATATTTAAATATTTTGGACATATTTGATGATTGGCCTATATTGGTGTATGATATAGTAGGGATCATTTCCCGTTGTTTTGAGCAGTATAGGTATTAGTAGAGTGTGCTAATACTGTGATTTATTATTTGGCATGATATGAATATGATTCTGTGATAAATATGCTGATAATGTATAATGGTATGCATAATGCTGTGAATATATCTATTATGTATGCAATTGTGGATGGACTGTTTATGGCTTAGAGTGTGAGCATATGTCCATTGTGGATTGTTGTTGATGGTTGCATGCTAGGTGATTTAGCGTGCATAGTATGGCCTTTATGGTGGTAGCTAATTCCCATGGTGAGGAATTAGTGAGTGAGTTATTGTGGATTGTTGTGGATGTTTGCATGCTAGGTGATTTAGCGTGCATAGCATAGCCCTTGGGGTGGTAGCTAATTCCCATGGTGAGGAATTAGTGAGTGAGTCACTAGGTCTCAAATGAGTGGGACTAGTGAGCTTGGTAGCCGTATCTGGGTTTGATCGGTGAGGTTGAACTATGTGTTCACGAATAGTCGGTACCGCATGCATGGAGTCTCATTGCATAATATATGTATGGCGTATAATACGAATGGATGTATTCCAATATTATACGTGTGTTTTGTGTTGGGTTGAGTATGATTATGATTTTGAGTTGATGTTGCCGTTGCTGAATGTGTGATCTGATTTGGGTGATGAAATGTGTTAATTTACTTAGCATTACATGATATTTTATAATGCTTATTATATCGATTGAGGAACTCACCCTTACAACTATGTTTCAGGTAACGAGCAGTGATTGAGTAGAAGCTAGTGCTTGGAGTCTAGTGTAGTTCCTTAGTGGGTCATGCTCTGGTAGATGTAACATCGGGACGGGATGTTTTACTTTGTTTTCATTTTGGTTGTTGAACAGTTTTACATGTAATGTGATTACATGGTTTGCATGATTGATTAGATCTCTATCCGCTGCGAATTGTGCAATGTTTTATTTTGATTAATAAATGAGCATGACAATGTTATTATGGTGAACGGTGTGAAGTGTCAAGTGTGACACCCTTAAATTGCATATCTACTCTGATTTATATTTTGTTGAATTAATTAATTATTGGGGTATTTTAGAAGGGTGTTACATTAGTGGTATCAGAGCATAGTCGGTCGAGTCGAGTCGTAATTATTCTGTTTCCCTGTATGTGATAGGTGTTGTGTAACCCTATCAGTACTTATTGTTTTAGCTTGTTGGGTTCTCAGAATAGAGATGGCTGGAAGAGGTAGAGACGATGCTGCGATTGCTGAGGCTCTGGGTATGCTAGCTGGAGTACTTGGAGGAAATCCGAATGTTGTGGGACTGGGAGCTGCTCGTCAACTGAGTGAGTTCCAGAAGAACAATCCTCCAATGTTCAAGGGAGCATACGATCCAGATGGTGCTCAGAAGTGGTTGAAGGAGATCGAGAGGATCTTCCGAGTGACTGAGTGTGCCGATAACCAGAAGGTCAGGTTCGGTACGCATATGCTGTCAGAGGAAGCAGATGATTGGTGGGTTGCTGCCCGCACTGAGTTGGAAGCTGTTGGGGGTGCTGAGATCACTTGGGCGGTGTTCAGAGAGAGATTCCTGAGGAAGTACTTTCCGGAGGATGTCAGAGGAAAGAAAGAGATAGAGTTCTTAGAATTGAAGCAGGGCAACCGGTCTGTTACTGAGTATGCTGCTAAGTTCACAGAGCTGTCGAAGTATTACACTCCCTATGATGAGGCTACTGGGGAATTTTCAAAATGTGTGAAGTTTGAGAACGGGTTACGTCCCGAGATCAAGCAGGCTATTGGGTATCAGCGGATTAGAGTGTTTTCTGACTTGGTTGACTGCTGCAGGATTTTTGAACAGGATACCAAGTCCAGAACGGAGAGCTATCAGCAGAGGGTTGATAGGAAAGGCAAGAATCAGAATGATCGTGGGAAACCGTATGCAGCTGGCAAAGGTTTCTAGAGACAGAGTGGGATGAGGAGACCTAGTGGGGGAGACTCCAGTGCCCCCTGCTAAGTGTTACAGATGTGGTCAGGCTGGACATCGTTTCCATGAGTGTACCAGTACTGATAAGAAGTGTTTCAAGTGTGGAAAAGGTGGACACTTGGCTGCAGAGTGCCGGTTGAAGACTATGACTTGTTTCAACTGTGGAGAGGTGGGTCATATCAGTCCACAGTGTCCTAAGCCGAAGAAAGAGAACCAGTCGGGAGGCAAGGTCTTTGCTTTATCGGGTTCTGAGACTTCTGCAGATGATCGTTTGATCCGAGGTACGTGTTATATTAATGGCTTCCCTCTTGTAGCTATTATTGACACAGGTGCGACTCATTCCTTTATATCTTTGGATTGTGCTGTGAAACTTAAATTAGAGATATCTGAGATGTATGGGAGTATGGTGATTGATACTCCTGTTCTTGGTATTCAATCACTCTTCATCCTGATCATCTGAAAGCCGAGGCTATTCATATCGACAGGTTCACAGTGGATTGAATAGGGGCAGCTGTAACACCTCAAAATTTGCCCTCCTCTCTTGGGACTAGCTTAACATATTGCATTGCATTTCTTAGGTCATTAGTCATTAGCATGTTGCATATCATGTGGCTACTTTGTGCAAATCGTCCTCCTATGTCTTGGTCAGAAGATAAAAGGTTGATGTATGCAAGCCTGAGGGTTTCATTGATTGAATTGATCATTAATCACCTGAGGGTTTGTGGTACAAATTAGGGTTTATTGATTCTCAAGGGGGTTGAGCTTCATCTTGGTTGAAATGGTACATCATCATCATCATGGTCTTGTCATCACCAAGAGGTTCATTGTTCATGATCAGATACCTTGAGATTAGGGTTTTGACCTCTGGTCAACCCTAATCAGTTGTATTGTACCAATCAGGGCTTGGCAAGGAGATGAGGTTTTCAATGGATATGGGGATCATCATATGGTTATTTTGAGCTTATGGAAGCTAGGGTTTCATTTTTGAGCCATGGCATCAGGAGTTTGAAGCTCAATTTGATCAGTGCATAGCCAGATTTATCTATCAGTCAGCAAAGTCAACTGTCAGTCAACTGTTGGATTTGGAGGTGGGAAGTGATTAGAAATACTCCATTCATGTTCAAACAAGTCTCATTTTACATCTCAAACACTCACATTGAAGGATTTGAGGTCATACCAAAAGTTTCCAAAAGGAAAAATGACCTATGGTTTCAAGTTTCCAAAAAGTGGCAAGTTTTTGGAACGACTTCAACTCAACTTTCCATCATCAAAAAATCTTCAAATGGAATTTTGTTGAACATGAAAGTTGTAGATCTTTTACTCCCATTTCCAAAAAGTCCAAGATCGTGAGAATCGGATGAACGGTTGAGGAGATATGATCAAATTACCACCGAGCGTGCATGGCAAAATTTTCCATGTATTGATACATACGAATTTCGCATCGATGCATGCAAGGCAAAAAGTGCTATGTATCGATGCATACGAGTTATGTGTCGATGCATACTGTTAAAAAGTGCTATGTATTGATACATACGAGTTATGTGTCGATGCATACTGTTAAAAAGTGCTATGTATTGATACATACGAGTTATGTGTCGATGCATACTGTTAAAAAGTGCTATGTATTGATACATACGAGTTATGTATCGATCCATACTGTTAAAAAGTGCTATGTATTGATACGTACGAGTTATGTATCGATCCATACTGTTAAAAATGTGTTATGCATCGATGCAGGAGCTTTTGTATCAATACATAACTCTGTTTTGAGCTCTCATACAGCACTGTTCACGTCCATATTACTTCATGCACCATTTTCATGCACAAGGGTGAAAATCCCATTTTGTCAAAACACCTCCACTTTTAATCATTTCCATTTACCAATTGGTTAATCATGTTTAGAGGGTGATTAGTAGAGAGTATTTAAACCAAAACCCTAACAGAAATGACACTTCACAATTTCAGATCTAACAAACTTTCCCTCCAAAAACCTCTCAATTCTCTCAAATTTTTCTACACTTTTTTCATCATTTCTCATTGAATTCTTCATCAATTTTGCTCATTCTTGTTGGATCTATCCTCTACAAGTGTTGGTGAAGGACTGTTTCACAAGATCAAGGCCATAGCATTGCAGAATCGTGACTGTTGCAATCTCCCTCATCCATGGCATTTTGTTGATTTTTCGATCTGGAGCACAATTGAGCTGAGGCACGTATTCCATTCAACTTCCATATCATTGATCTTCATCTGTTTTTGCATTTTGGACCTTGAAGAGCACGATTCAACATCTGCCATCATCACAAGGTAAATTTTCGATCTCCTTAATTGCTCAAATCATGACATGGCTTTGATAGATCTTTCAACGTAGAGTAGCATGCAACTTGTGGTTTTGAATTTGGTTGAGTATCTAGTGAGAAATCTTGGATTTAAGTTTGATGTACCAATGTTCTTTTGCTCGATCCGGTTAATATGTTGAGAGTTAGGTCAAATGCTTGCCATATCCATGATGTACGTGATTAGACGGTTCCATTGATATATGATTTGCTCATTTTGGTTGAAGTTTGTTCATGACGAATTTTCTGGAATTTGTTTGATGTTCTTGATGAAGAACACGATGCAGAACGTGTTTGATCCATATGCTTCCATTCTGTTTCGAATTTTCTGTTTCCCGCTAGCCTAGGCCAATCATAGCGCGCCACCGAATTAATGAAAACGGCAGCGTTTTGGCTTCGCTGTGCATATTTACCAAAATGCCATTTCAGCATTAATTCATTTCTTATTTCATTTTCTTTTTTTCATTTTTCATTTCATTTTGATCTTGCATGTTTAAAAATCCATAAGTTCTTCATTTCTTGTCCAAATTTGATGAGACTTTTTGCATTATTCTCCTTGTGATGTGTAGTTTTTTATGGTGATTTTTATTATTTTTTGCACGTGTGAAAAAATAAATTGCCTAGGGTTTGATTGAATGTGTTCATTTTGTATATGCTTTGCCATTTCATTCATAAAATAATGATGCTTCCAAAGAAATTGATGAAATTTTTTGTGCTTATTCTGGACTCTTTGATGGTGATTTTGGTATGTAGTTTGTAATTTTTGGATCCCTGGTTGAGGAGATATGAGCTTTTGATTAGAGGTGTGACAATTTGTGTCACACCAAGCATTGTGAACTTCATGATTTTATTTTCCATTCCTATGGATATTGGATTGAGCCAAATTTTTGCATGATTGAGCATTGGTATGTTTAGGTGACATGTGAATTTTTCTGGATTTATTGATGGCATTTCCTAATTGATTGGAATTTTCTCCTCTGTTTGGTCATTTTGTGATTTTTTGTGACACATGTTACCATTTGATTTGTGAAATGCTGGTCATTGATTGGATGAATGTGAAATTTGGTGGAGTGATTCTAGACACATTATAGGTCATTGTGGTTTTGATCCCATTCATTTATCATGTATTGTCACTGTTTTATGATTGATGGAAGTTGGCGCTTGTTTTGATACCATGTGTTGGCTTGTTTGAACTTGTCTGAACTTTATGAATTTAATTTCCCTACTTCCACTTGTCCAAATGAGCTGAAAATTGATATGCTACTCATTGAATGTGTTCTGTTTAGACTGGAATTTTTGTGGAATTTATTGAGCTGTTTGGATATTGATTTGGTGGTGATCATTCTGTTTGCTCTAATATGGTTCCAAAGTGCATAGTTTGGCATGTTTTGTATGTGAAATGAATTTGGTACATAGTTTTGGTGTGAGACCAATTGGATTCTCTTTTTGCTTGATAAATCTTGGTTTTGATTAATTTTCACTTGCTGTTTTGGATTTTTCACCTCCTTTGGACCCTAGGCTTGTCCTAGTGGTCTTGTTTCTCACTTTTGAATTGTGTTTCAGGTTGAGATGCAAAAGCCTTAAAGGAGAATAATGCAAGTTGATTAAATTGAGTTTGGTTGCTTGTTGTGGACTAACTTGTGTGTTTTGTAGGATGCTTGGCTTACTTGAGTTGATTGTGCTTTGCACATTGCATTGTCTGATTGTATTGTCTGTTGATTCTTAACTTGTTTGTTTTGACTGTGTGATCGGTATACTGACTGTGCTTGATTGATTCCAGGTACCATAGTCGCTTTAGTTCTTTAAGAACTTGCTGTGCTGCTGCTTGGTTGTATAAACCAGTTGAGGTAGACTCTCTTGTCTCCATGTAGTCTGGAAGACCTGGCTTGTTATTTAGCCAGGCAACTGTCTGAAGTCCTCCTTAAGAGGCGATGTTTGTGATTGTTTACTTTTGTCCCCAAGCAGGTGAAGACCTCTATGAGACAATTGGCGGAACCCAAGGGATGTGCAATCCATCCCCCGCTATTCTGTTGAGTCGTCCCTCTGCTCACACCACTGTGTTGATGCATTGGGACATTAACCCAAGATCTTGTACATTTGTACAGTCGAGTCAGAGTCATGAGTGTAGAAGGGTCCCTCCTTCCTGGACCCACGCTCCTTTGTCTGAAGCTCTCCCTGGCCAGGGATAAGAGCTGTGAAGTCTCATCTTCACTCACCTTTCATCTGCTTCACCCTGACTCTCAATGTCAGGGTTAAGAGCGAACACTACCCTGTACAGTTGACTTGCCTTGGCAGTCTAACCCCTTTGTTTGAGTCTCACTTGACTGGATATAGTGTGTGTTATGTGAATGTTTGCTTTATTTTGATTGAGCATGTGTGTTTTGCTTTTTCCCGGCTAGGATTAGCTTGCTGTTGAGCAAGTTAGGATAGAAACCATAACATAGGGCAATGATGCATGATAACACTAGGCTCGAGTACAGCTCCCTAGTAGTGTGTCTCCCTTTGTATCTGGTCAGAATTTCTTTCCCTTTCAGGGGAACTACGTCGCCCTGATCCTCATACCAGATGAGGTACGTAGGCAGGAGACCGAGCGAGGTCTCTCTGGGCACTTTTTTTTCTTCTTTGTGTGTGTGCTTGACAGTTATAGGCTCGAGTTCCCGACTCCCTATTAACTTGTTGGTTGTTGTGTGTCAGGATATGGATGTAAGCCCACCGATTGGCTGTCCGTATCCTGATTGTGTTTGTTTGGTTCGGAAGCCGATGTAAGTCCAGCGATTGGCATTCGGGTTCCAAGTTTGCCTGTGTTTGTGTTCGTTTGTTTGGCGTGCGTGAGCCGAACTACGGCAACTCTGATTCTCGTTCCAGACGAGATACGTAGGCATAGGACGCGATGTCCTAGCGAGCCCTCTTCTTCTTCCCCCCACCTGTGTTGTCTTCAGTGCGTGTGTGTGCGATGTTTGTTTAGCAACCTTTTCTTTCTTTTAGAGCGTGGATCCCGTCGAGTACGACGGACGTGAGGGGTGCTAATACCTTCCCCTTGCGTAACCGACTCCCGATCCCATTCTCTTTGGTCGCGAGACCATCTCTTTCCCAGGTTTACTCTGAGCGTTTCCTTTCCCTCTTTTTGGATAAATAACGCACGGTGGCGGCTCTGTGTTGTTTTTGTTTTAGCCCGCCTGTTGTTTTTCACGGATGCGACACAATGTCTCTACTCAGTCCACACGAACGGGTTCCTTCAATCTCAGTGCTAGCTGGTACGAATGAAGGCTTTGAGTGAGAGAGAGAGAGAGGGAAACGAAATTCCAAGTCTTCACTTGAGTTTCAGTGATAATGCTTCTACCCAAGGGTTCTATTTATAGAACCATATGCGTGGGCTTCAAGCTAAAAAGCCCACTTAAGTGTATTTTGGCCCATATCTTATAATATGCCCAAAATCACTTAAGCGTGTGGTACCTTACCATATTTCGTATTCCACTTAAGTGCACCGTACCTTACGATGTTCCTTAGTTACTCTATCTCTCATCAATCCGTCCTTTGTGTGTGACCCTGTAGGTTTTCGCGACGTTGACAATTATATTAAATCACACATTTAACATAATAAACAGTGAGCGGTTCTAGCAACACATCACTGCTACCCAAGTCACGAAAATGTCATGTGATCTGACAAGTCCTTCTGTGATAATAATTATGTGTATAATTACCCCTTTGCCCTTATGTCTATATTGAACACAAGGTATAGACCGTGTCATCCTTGTCCAGTTCAATATTGGGCCCATAGACATTTATCCTGTTACGCAGGATGGGCAAATTCCATCTAGGTCACCCATGTCCCTCAGCATGCTTCGTGGAGTACCCATCAACTGTCTTTATGGTTATCCAGTTACGGACAACGTTGGATCAGCAATAAAGCACTCGACTCTACATCTAGGATCCATAGTGGTTTCAGGTCGAAGAGTGGTATACACCATTATCACCATGAGAATAACTTATGACACTTTGCATAACTTTCTATATAGTATTCTCATAGCGGGTCAATCCGGTATAAATATTACTCTTAATATTCATACCTTTGTTTAAGACTTGATAACTCTTTATCCATGATCCATGAGATATGATCATCAATCTACAAACATAATAGTCTTAATGCTTTAATGTTATCCCACTTCACAATAAAGCTCGACTACAGATACTTTAAGAATAGTGTCCTTATGTTTAATGTGATCTCATGATTAAGTCATACTTGATACATTAAACGGACTAGCTATTCTAGGGACTTTATTAATCAAACATAATAAAGAAAAAGCCTTTTATTAATTAATAAATAATTCGATACAAGTACCAAAAGTATTGGCCTCTAGGGCTTACACCAACAATATAATGGATAAGGAAGTCGATGACATTACATTTTTTTCTGGTTACCTGCAATGGAAGGGGTTAGTGGTTAGACACTTACTTGAGAGGTGCATGTGCCAGTATGGATATGTACAAGACATCCCACGACCAATCCCTACTATTCCATCTGAGGGCATTGGTAGTTGGTTTCGTGCTAACATTATGAGTTATGCACGATCCATTAGAGATCGTGTAGTAGAGGTTCTATTCTCTGTGAAGTGTGTGGATGGGTATTTGGATTGGTACCTTACTGTATCACACCATCGCACCATCCCACCTAGACAGCATGAAGATGATGCTGGACTTTCTCATGTTGGATCTTCACATGATGGTTCTTCTCATGCTGATGTTGGAGTACCTTCTAATGACATGGTGCCACCTTCACCGCATCCACATGGTGCAGATGATAACAAACATTATGGATAACCTCATGGATTTAGTGAACCCAAATGACAAGTTTTATAGTTTGGCAACGCAGGAAGCACACATAGCCTGTGGAAGGTCTATTTAGATATTTGATTTAAGATTTGTATTATTTGTATATTTTGTAACTCAGACTATTTAGCACTAACTTTTTATTACATAATATTTTGTCGATTACATGTTTGAAAGATGAACATAACTTAACGTATTACAACAAGCATAAAATAACAATAAGGAACACGAGAACTTAGATACTACTAGATGATTTTGGATGTTTCAACATATTGATTATGTTGTCCACAAATCTAGAGATTGTCACATCAAACTCAATTGGCCCTTTAGTTAGCCTACGTTGATATGTTTTCCACATAGTTTTCATATCTTCATCGATCTTCAACTCAATAAGGTTGTATTTCACCATGCAATCTGCCCCTTAGTTAGCCTACGTTGATATGTTTTCCACATAGCTTTCATATCTTCATCGATCTTCAACTCAATAAGGTTGTATTTTACCATGCAATCTGTATCAATCTAATCTTCACGAAACTCGATCTTTCTCACCTTTCTATTATCAGTATCCGACAATAATTCATTCAACTTGGATGTAAAGGAGGCGAGACATATGGCACCCTCCAGAAGTTGAAACTCTAGGAGACTTTTCGTCCCGTTGAAGTACTCTTCTATCTTTGAACAGAAACTGAAGAAGATGCATTGTATGATGTTATGCAAGTTAACAACATCGAATATTTTGCACATACTATCGAATATTCAGTGCAGCGAATATTTTGCACATACTATCGAATATTTTGGTCAATACCAAATTTTTTGTTTAGCTACAACATGTTTCATCCTGATATTTTATCTTAACTTTTCACAAAGGTAACTTGAGTATTATTGAAATATGGGGGTGATAGGTTTAAAATGAGGGGTGGCAGTTAAAGTAAATGAAAATAATCAAACCCGGCCCAACAGAAAACAGCCGCCAATAATAAACCAAACAGAAAAAACGCTAGGGTATTTTTTTTCATTTCGCATTCTCCTCCTCATTCTCGTTCGTTCATTCCTTAGCGTTTTTTGTTGAATCCAATCCAATCGAAGAAGAAGAAGATGGGAAAAAATATTGTGCCGGTGAAATCTGTTGTGTATGCTCTTTCTCCTTTCCAGCAGAAAATCATGAGCGGTTTGTGGAAGGATTTGCCAACCAAAATTCATCACAAGGTCTCCGAAAATTGGATCAGCGCTATTCTCTTGGTTACTCCCGTCGTCGGCACTTACTCGTAATTTCTTCACCTCTCTTTTACTTATATGTATTTGATGCACCCGTTTTTATTATTCTTGATGTTGTTGTTAGAAACGAGATATTTGATTTCGCGGTTATGATTTGTTCGGATCTTAATTATCTCATAGGAATTAGCCAGATCCGGATTGAGATTTGTATTTATGTTTTGATCTTAGGGTTGAATTTGCTAAGAGAAAGGAAAAAATCGTATGAATGAATACTGAATTACAATATTCAATATTGTTTGAAATGGTTATTTTGTTGCCCTATAAATTTGATACTGAAATTGTTGCCTTTGTTACTTTGATATCGAACCGCTTGTTGTTGTTATATTTGTTGATTTTAAATGAAATTGATTTGGTTAAAGTTGAGTTTGAAAGTTAAGACTGAAGGTGTGTTAGGTGCTTGTATGACACCGATTCAACACTTACACACCGGGGTACATTCTTTTCAACTATGATTAGTGTATAGGTGTCTATGAGTTAGTGTGTGTCGGGGGCTTCATAGGTTTTAAATGAAGTTGTCTATATTTGTTGTTGTTTTTTCTTTGAAAGCAAGTTTGAGGTAAACTTGGATTTTGAATCGAAGTCATGATTGCCGGATGAAATCACTCCACATTTTCCAGCTTGCATTCAGACATCACTTAGTTCGGTATGTTTTTCAATGGATTGGTGTCTTCTTTGGGTTAAGTCGCAATTGTTTTTCCCTTGGATTTTGTATTGAAAAATTAAAATCTTCATTTTGAAGCTATGAAGTCTGAAGTAAACTTCCAATAGTATTCTTAATGGATTTCAATAATAACTAATTGATCATATCATCCATGTCTCTCTGTGTCTGTGTGTGGTGTCAATATGAGTATGACAGGGTGGTTTTCTGATGTCCCTTCATCAATATATTTATTCCCTGTTTCTGTAGTATCATTTGATATTGCCTGCTTTAGTTTGATTCCTCCAGAAAACATGGTATGCCAATGAATATTTTTGACTTTGTTATGCCTCCAATTGGGGGTAATATATGGTAATATTTAAATCATATGAAGTGAGAAGGGCGGGTTAATGCGAGAGATGAGAGGGTATAATAAGAACTGTTTGATCAAAATAAATGATCAAGATTAAATTTCTAAATTAAAAGAGCACATCTTTATTGTTCACCCCCAAATTTCTCTTAAATGCTGTTGGTATCTCTCTCACTGGCACACATTCTTTCCTTTTTCGATTGCTGAATCAGTGTTTAGATTCAAGTTTGATGCTTCTTATGCAAGAAACACCACCCTGCACAATTCATCTAACATTTAAGTAGACTGCTTCTTGTTTTTGTATTGGAATTTTAAGAGCTTCTTCATAATGAAGTCATAATTCTTTACTTTCATCTTTTTCAACATTATATGTGAAGCATTGGTTTCCTCTTGGTTATTTGAACTTATTCATGATTACTCTGGTAGAAAAAAGTATGTGTTTCAATTTATTTATTTTTGAGAAGAAGTAACTCAAAGATCATGGTTCAGTTGGGATTGTTCGAAGGTGAAGGTGCTGCTAGTTTAGATTTGCAGGTAGGACAATTTTTATTTGACTCAAATGCGGGGGATGAGAGTTTTAGCCTTGAGACTTGTGAATTGTGCCCAAGGGAGGAGAGAACAGATGAAAGAAGAAAGTAAAAAAGATCACATGCAGTTTTAAAATGATATTTGATCCAAACCAATCAGTTTTATATAGCGATTATGATTTTATTTTCTCATCTCTCACCTTAACTCACTCCTCTTATTTGACATCTCCCCTATATATAAGAACATCAGAACTCATGAAAGTTAATCATTTATAGTACCCAGTATAGCAATTCATTCACAACACACAATTAATAGATATATCAAAAATGGTGGCATGACATATTCAGTACTTTGTGGGTGTTCTCCTAAGGGTGAAAGATAGTGTTTGTTTCGTCATTTTGGCCATGGCCCTGATTTTTTTCTTCTATATAATATATCACGACAATACCTCATTAAAATAGTTATTTGAGTGGTTAAAATGAGCATGCTCACACTTTTGTGTTGCACAAATATCGTGATAACTTTCATAATTACCACTAGTCCCATGGTATAAAGGCTGACCTCTTGAGATTCATTTCAGAATTTATTGAATAGTTGAATAGGTCAAGTTGTCAATTGTATAGAATCAAGGCTTATTATTAAACTAAATGATGCCCTTCATGGCATTTTTGACATTAATTTAATGAAATGTTAATGGGGAAAATGTTGTGTTTTGACACGGACAAGAGAAATATTGATGCATTTTTGTTGTGATTACAAGCTGTATCTTGTTTTTATCTTTTAAAAAAATGCATTTCCCTGTTAGCGATGTATTGTGTATTCTGGGCATCTTAGCATAACATATCAATCTCTAGCAGGTGGTGGTTAACTTGTATGTATGTATGGTTAATGTCTATGAATGCAGGTATGCTATGCACTACGTGGAACAGGAGAAGCTGCACCACAGGTACTGAGCTCATGCGAGGATACATTGGATAATCTTCAAGTTTCATGTTCTTAATTTTGTTCAGCTAGTCAATAATGTGACATTTGTGAAATTAGCTATGGCCCTGTAGTTGTGATATTTTGAGCTTTAGCTGTTTCCACTATGAAGAATTTTATTGATAGCTTTCTTTGTTTTACATATCTACATGTAACAAAAGATAATCTATGTCTGTCAATAATCTTATGATGAGTGCCAAAATAAGTTTATATGTCAACCACTGGAGTGGTATGTGCTTTTATCAATTTAACAATCACTCTAATTACAACCAATTTTTGATCAGTTTTATTAAATATATATATCTCCCCCTTAAAAGGAAATTAGTGTGATTCTTTCCATAGAAAACCACGGTGTCAAATTGACAACGACACTAAGATTGGTCAAATTTTGGTTTTCTAAGTATGTGTCATACGAGTTTGATATCAATTAGTTTGGAGTTTTAAATTATAGTAGCTAGCTACCATGACTTTTTGAATATTGCAATCCAACGCGGCAATAAGCATGCTTGTTGTTTAAGAATAATACATCTCTTACATGGTATATGTGTCTCATCGGTTATCCTTTTTTTTATATAGTTCAATAAAACATATTTTTTTATATAATCTGGTTATTCTATTTTATTTTTTAAATAGTTCAATCAAACACATTTTTTATATAAACTGAATATCTTTTGCGTATAAGTATAGATTAATCATTTAAGTTGCGGAGAATCATAATAAACAACTTCTGCGTGCTGAAAAGAGGTGCTAATTATACCGTAAACCATATTTTATATTAATGTTTTTTCTTCTATCGACAATTCCAAATATTTTTTATCACAAAATTGTTTCCTAAACTCATGATTTCTATTAACTTGCGAGTTTTTCTTTATGTAAATAAATAACCAAATACATATTTTAATTGAAAAACCATTTCTAAATTATAAGGTAAGTCAAAGGAGAACATGTCTCCTTGAGTTGGACTAGATCATATATTCCAATTGTTAATTGTTTCAGTTGCGGCATGATTTTGTGCACTGCCTAATGACATATACTGTTTGACAAAAAAACTCTTCAAATTATTTTGAGAAATATGAAATATTAATGTAAAGTATAGTTATACTTCTTATTATTTGGTTATACATATATGTGTGACCCCTAATACTATATAGTATACTGTAATACACTATACTGTAACATCAGTGATCAATGGAGGGAAATTCGAGTTTAACGCCATTACTAGAGAACCAAAACCATAATCTGAACACTTTTAACTCTGTTACAACAACTTTCTTATCCAAGCTACCTGATAAGGTCCATTCTCTGGTCATCCACACTGACTCTTCCTTTCACTTTGATCCTCATTCCTCCACATCCACCACCTTAAGCCAAGGTCTCATTCTCTCTCTCTCTTTTTCTCATCTGAACGTTTAAGAATTCTATGAAAAATACTGAATTTTTAATGACTCAACATTTATAGGAGAGAAAGAATACTATGAAAGACAATTTGCTACTCTAAAATCCTTCGAAGAAGTTGACTCGTTAGTAATATCGGACTCCGTTGATGCAGAAGACAGAGAAAAACAGGCTCAACATGAACGCGCGATGAAGATTTCTAACTATGCAAATATAATTTTATTGGCATTGAAGGTGTTATAT
This sequence comes from Lathyrus oleraceus, assembly GCF_024323335.1. Classification (NCBI taxonomy): domain Eukaryota; kingdom Viridiplantae; phylum Streptophyta; class Magnoliopsida; order Fabales; family Fabaceae; genus Lathyrus; species Lathyrus oleraceus. Next base: position 122,126,384 of record NC_066580.1, read on the forward strand.
TATCTATTCCATTAGATATTCTTAATCAAGTTTCAAGGATTTTTTTTTCTGACTAGACATATCTAGATTTATGTGACAGTAAGGACTGGATCTATGGCTATTGCTGCTTCAACATTGGATTCTTTGCTTGATTTCATGGCTGGTGGCATACTTTGGTTCACTCACCTTTCAATGAAGAACATAAATATGTACAAATATCCTATTGGAAAGTTGAGAATGCAGCCAGTGGGAATAATCATCTTTGCAGCTGTCATGGCAACACTTGGTGTGTCCAAATTACTTTATCTATATCACTTCCATTCAAACCTATCAAACTCAAACATGTCCAGAGTAGGCGTGGTGTCAGACACGTGTCAGTGTTTAACACTTGTATCCCACTGGTACGACACGTGTCAAAAAAATTAGACAAATATCCCATAAAAATGTGTTTTTTGTTTTGATTTGAGACTCTTTGATTCAGTGTCTGACACTCGTATGACCCTCATAAAGCATGTGTCTGACAATTGTTTCAGGTGTCACATGTATCACACACATCTAAAAGATCTAAAAGAGTTAAACATGTATTCAATACACCGTTTTGATACAGGCTTTCAGGTGTTAATGACGGCTGTAGAACAACTGATAGAAAACAATCCTTCCGAGAAGATGACTTATGATCAACTAGTATGGTTATACTCTATCATGATATTTGCAACAGCGGTGAAGCTTGCACTTTGGTTTTACTGTAGAACCTCAAGAAACAAGATTGTGCTTGCTTATGCAGATGTATGGTGGTCTTCTTTATGCATAAACTGCTATTGAATCAAAATAAGCTGTGTTGCCATCTCTCACCGATGCTAAATACTTGCAGGATCATCACTTCGATGTTGTAACAAACGTGGTTGGACTAGTTGCAGCCGTTCTTGGCGATAAATTCTACTGGTGGATTGATCCTATTGGCGCTATTTTACTTGCAATCTACACTATTTTAAATTGGTCTGGCACTGTTATGGAAAATGCAGGTAGAAAGAAGAATAAAATGCAAACAATGTGGCAAATAAATATTGGTTCATGATACATTATTTTCTAATGCAGTTTCGCTAGTGGGAAAATCTGCGCCTCCTGAAGTTCTGCAGAAGCTGACATATCTTGTTGTAATGCACTCTCGAATTAAGCGCGTTGATACTGTTCGTGCTTACTCGTTTGGAGTTCTATACTTTGTCGAGGTATGTAGTGCTAGAGTATTCGTAGTTTGAGTATGAGTTGAAAAACCTATTTATATAGCATTCGATGACAAAGATAAGATGTTTTACGTCGCGATTTTGGTTAAATTGAGAAACAGGTTGACATTGAGCTGCCAGAGGATTTACCATTAAAAGAAGCACACAGCATTGGAGAGAGTTTGCAGATAAAGCTTGAGAAACTTCCGGAAGTTGAGCGGGCGTTTGTTCATCTTGACTTCGAATGCGAGCATAAACCAGAACACTTGGTTCTTAGTAAACTACCAGATAGTTAACCTTAGTACAATTTGATTTGAGTTTTAAATCTGTGTGACAAGTGTGAATTTCTATACCTTAATTTTATTTATGATTTTTTCATTAATGAATGTGATTTTTAAACCTTAATACCATATATGGTTTTTTCATTAATCTATGTGTGTTAAATGTGAATTTCTATACCTTAATACCATGAAATTTTAAGTATACAAAGGTTAATGAATGTCATTTTAAATTTGCTTGAAAGTGTAGTATGGGATATAAGTGAAACACATGATTTTTAAATTTGCTTGAAAGTCTAGTATGGAATATGAGTGAAACACATGATATTAGGATATGTGCTTTGATTCTACCACTCTTGTGTAAGGGGGAAACTCCAATATATTAAGGGTTGCTCTTTCCATCCCGATGTGATCTCCTTTGTCAGATTCTTTTTAAAATAATTATTTTTTTAAAAAAAAATCGAAAATAATCAATAATTCAAAAAAAAAACCAAAATAATCAGGTTTAAAAGAGGATGCGTCAGATGAATTTGCTCACCCCCAAAGCATTAAGAGGAGGCACCAATAGCATTGACGCATGCATTGGGCTCCTCATGAGGAGGCGCCAATGCTATTGGTGCATGCATTGGCCCTCATGAGGAGGCACCAATGCTCCTGGCGCATAGGTGTGCCTTGTAGTGTGGGCGCCAATTCATCTGGCGCCTGCATGTTCTCTCACGTGGGCGTCAATCCATCAGGCGCCTACATGTCATGTACAATTGAAGTTCAGTCTCTATAAATACCACGTCTTGGATGCAATATTTTTCACTCAAAATCATCTCTTAATACCATAATTTCTCTAATTCAACCACCATCACCTTCAAGTTTCTATGTTTTAACAATGTTTGCATACATTCAGAAACGAAATGCTGATGTAATATTTTCTGCCGTTACGGCTCCGGTACAGTTTCGACTTTGGAACAAAGATACGTTTGAACGTCTTAATCGGACGTTGTACAGTTGGTTAGAGGGAGAAATTGGAGAGGGTGAAAGGATTAGAAGAATACAATGGCTTGTGTCCACGTTCAACCAAAACGGAGAAGTGCGCGAATGGGTGGATATTAAGACCGACCAAGACGCTCGTAGGATGATGCATTACATGTTCAAAATTGTTTTGATGGTTGTAATCACATAGTTCTTGTATTGTATTTTTTATAATTATTTGTGTTACTGTTTATGTAATGGTACTTTCGTCACAGACGTTTAATATGAAATAAATTTAGTTTTTCATATATTGCAATAGAGGTACATGTGAATTTATCTGGTTGTGCTCGTTCCAACACTAGGACAATTATTACGATTGTGACCTGGCTGACGGCATGAACTACATAGTCTGACCATTTTATTTGTCGTATCCATTTCGGTTCGAATTCGGGTGCTGTTTGGGCGACCTTTTTTCTTCCTTCGCATAACTTCGTTGTGCCAGACAATGTCCCCTTGATATTCTGGCAAATAATCCTCTTTTGCCACTACGGAAAAACTAATTTTATAAACATTTGAAAGGCTGACGATTTTGTAAACTTCAGATAGCAAGTAGGATGGATCTCTTCGAACCTTTGAGCATGCCGCAATTACATGGGAGCAGGGGGTACGAAAGACTTGGAACTTTCCGCAGTCGCACCAACCTCTATCTAGTTCGAATCTGTATTGTCCTATCGGCATGCCCTCATTGTGATCCATGGACTCGGCAACACTATACCAACCTTTAGTGCGGTCAAAGACCATAACCACGTGTGTGTTTGCTTTGGCAGCTTCATGTCTAATGAATTTCATTGAAGCATCACTGAACAACTGTCCAGATTGCAACACTGAACTCCATTTTGAGCGTCTGGTTTCAAACAGCGCCCCTAGCCTGAAATATGTTGTCTGCACCAAAGCAGTTATAGGGAGGTTACGGATGCCTTTGAAGACAGAGTTCATAGATTCCACAAGATTTGTTGTCATGTGGCCCCAACATTGACCGTTGTCGTATGCCCTAGTCCACTTTTCCAATGGAATACTATCGATCCACCGTACTGCATCTTCGTTTGACAATGTTATTTCCTCGCGGTAGTGTTTGAAAGAATGTTCTGATAATGCGTAACCTGCATTGACAACCTTCTTCCGCAACGTCTTATCTTTGATTTCTCGCATGAAATTCTGAGCAATATGTCTAATACAGAACACATGCGTCGAAGGAGGATTTTGCCAGCTGGTCGGAAAAATAGCAAGTATACTATTTTTACCGATGTAGTAATAAAGAGTTTTATTTCCAAGTATCGATCTCAGGGATTGCGTAGGAAATACTTATTTTACTTTGATTCTATCAGAACAAAAAGATAATGGTTTGGTTGTTTTGGAATTTTAACAATAAACACAACAGACAGTAAAATATAATTGATTAATATAAAATATGCCAGGGGAAGTGGTTGGTTTAACCAGTTATGAATTCAGTCAAGATTTCCTTAATACATATGCAACATTCAATTACCTAACCTCAGAATGTTCTTCCTTAAGTCCTTAAGGAAGAAACTATTAAACTACCAATTCTTACTCAAATGTCCATTCAATTAATCATTGGTTTTAATCATTAACAATATCAAGGTTTGCGGTGGTTTACAAAAGTTACTAGTCCTAGATGATGCAATCATAAACCCAATTGTGTGAAAACCCTAACAATCACAATCCTGTTATTGATAGTCATAGATCAATTTGTATTTGTCCGATACAAAAGCATAAGAACATCACACAATTAAATTGAAATAAGTAACATAGTAATAAGGAAATCATTTGTTCAGATTCATAACATACGACCAAATCAGGACCACCCCCCTAACATAGAGGGTTTAGCCTCTCATAGTATTAAACAAAATCATAGTATGAAAATTAGACATTACAAAGAACTAGGAGATTTGGATCTTCAATGGTCGGAACCCTTGAATCTCGCCGTCTTCAAATCCTCCGTTTTTGCTATCTTCTCAATGCCGTGTTTTCTTTTGTACGTCAAAAAATGTTTTCTCCTTTCTCTTCCAAGCCTTCTTATAGCTTCAGATGAATCTCCTCCAAACAAACGGTCCAAACTACCCTTAATGAGCAGAATAGGTTCACAAAGCAAAAGTTGGGGTTTCCAAGCCGCGCCCAACAACACGGGCCGTGTGTGTACACACGGGCGCCCGTGTTGCTCTCCATGATAATTATCTTCAAAACAAGCTACAGAGGCAACAACATGGGTCGTGTTCCTCCACACAGGTGCCCGTGTTAATGCACTGTTTTAAACAACACGGTCGTGTGTCACCACACGGGTGCCCGTGTTGATCTCTGTTTTTCTTCTCCCATTTTGCTCTGCCTGATCAACAACACGGGCAGTGTTGTAGCACACGGGTGCCCGTGTTGACCTGCTGTTTCTTCATATTTTTGCCTTTCTGAGTATCCATAACTTCACCATTAATGCTTTTAAACTCGTGCAATGGCCTGTAACAATGACACTACCAAACGAAGCGTAAAAGAGATCTTTTTGACATAAACTTGTAATCGAATGCAATGCGATACCAAACCAACAAAACATGATAAATGACTCTGAAGCAACTATAAACAAACATAAATCTTACCAAAGTGATGAAAATATGTCGGATTAACGGTGGGAATTCAATGGAAATGGTGACCGATCACAACCCCAAACTTGTCTCATTGCTTGTCCTCAAGTGATGTATTGAGTCCAAACAAAGGTCACCCCCGAATTCATTTTCCACAATGCAACCTAGTCTTTCACAATTTGTGTTCTTCCTTTCCAATCGAGTTTCAGGTCTCTCCGATTCAGGCAGTTTACCACATTTCCACATCAGAAACCTCGTCACCTGCAAGCTTTTCACACACTCACAACATCTCTCAGGGTTAGGTGTGTACACTCACAGCACAGTATGCAATACCAAACTCTTAAATTTGAATACATTCTAATGTCACTACAACAACATATTCCATACACTTTTCGAGGTCTTTTTGGGTTGTAACGGGGCTTGGGTACGGTGGGATAAACAAAAAAAATGGATAACAAAGGAGTTTGAACTCGGCAGTCATGTTGTGTGAATTTTCTTTCTCTTTTTCTCGTGCATCACGTATACTCTGGGGGGTTAATTTCACTCTTTTGACTCTTTTTCTACTCAAATTTTTCGAGCATTTTATAGGTGTTAGAGTCTTAAGTCTCGGCAAGTGCATTTTTTCTCTTTTTTTTTCTTTTCTTTTAAGGAACATACATACTATTTTTATTTTTGTATGATCTCTTATTATGCGCTTGCCCTCTCTTTCAAGATTTCCACCCCAAACTTAGTTTTATTGCACATCTTGCAATTCACACAATCATACCAAGTAATGGAAAAAAATGAATGATTAAAAGTTAATAGGGGGTTTATGATGAATAAAATGGCTAAGGCTCAACGGGGTTCACGAAGGGAAACATACAGATAGGGATGGTTAGAAAGGCCCTGGCTAAACAAACAACTTGCCTCACTGTGTGTTGTCATGCTGTGACGTGTCAACAGGACATACGCAAAATCAGAGTGATAAAGTCATACCTGGCTGAACTCTCATGCTGATATTTAGTGTTTGGCTTTTTGTGATCTCACCATGTTGGTTAGCTTGCAAGCTCTGAAGCCTTCTCGTGTTATGTGGTTCTTTTCTGACTTGGTTTTTCCATACTGCTCTCTTGGTTCGGTGTCCCCAAATTGTGTCCGACTTTATTTTCTCAAGGTTGCGTCAACTTCCAGGGTGCCTTATCAGCCTAAGTTTGAGGGGTGTCATTCATCCACTACCATTGATCCCGGGCTCGTCCAACCGTTTCTCATCACTCTGTACACACAGTAGGTCCAAAAGAAAAGAAAATAAACAAAACAAACAAACATACTAATATAACGATAACATAACAAAAACAAAACAAATTGAAAGAGAATTAAAACATGAAAGGAGAAACCCCCCCCCCCCCCACACACTTGAACTAAACATTGACCTCAATGTTTAAATTCAAAAACGAAGGGGACTTACAGTGATCACTGTTGTGGAGGAGGCGGAGGATCGTGCGGGAAATGCAACATCAGACGTTGCATCATGGCTTGCATGTCATCCATGACCGTCCCTTGTCGGAACAGTTCCACACTCTGTCTATCTAATTCCGCACCTTGTCTGGTTTGCTCGGTGTGGAGAGTTCCCATCTCAGTCTGGAGCCAACCCCACTGGTCCTGAGACATAAAAGAGGATCCTTCACCATGTAGGCTCGAATCATGTGGGGGTGGTATACCATGGGTAGCTGGCCTCTCATCTTCTTCCATTTCCTCACCTGAAAGGTCATGGTCAAACTGAGCATCTTCCCCTATAGATTGGGTTGAACCTGTATACAACCAGTTAGCAACATTGGCAATGCTAATGGAACCAGGTGCTGGTAGTGCGAGCACTTCTACATTGTGAATCACCAGAGAGTAATGAGTCGGCCTGATGGCAATCATTTGTTGATTGACTAGAGTGTGCATGTCGATCTTAGTCTTTCCCATCACTGCAGTTTCTTCCAGCAAGAGTTGATCATACCCAAAGTGGCCCGCAATCTGCGTGATCATACCACCCACAGAAATATCACTGGTAGTTGCGTGGCCAACTTGCTTCAAATGATTGGCAGTGAAAGCCGTTGCATTGATTCGCTCATTGTGGGCCATGCAATGAAGAAAAAATAACTCTCTCTTAGCAGCGACCCCGGTACTATCACCCCGTCCGAACAAGGTGTAGGCTAACCCTTTTTGTGCATATATGAAGCACGGGTTATGAACCCCAGAAGCTTTTCCCGAGCTAGGGTTATAGCCAGTTTTACCTGTAATAGCCCTCCAGAAATCAATTGCAGAAAAAGTGTCCGGAGGGGTTCCGGGTCCAGATACCGGGAGTCTCAGAATACTCCCAAGTTCCTCAACAGATAACTCGTGATCTTCATCAAACAAGCGGAAAGTAATTTGACCATAAAATTCCATCTCTGAACCTGTCCACCTTCTCCGCATCTTAAACTCAACCGTACTTAATAATTCAAGTGTGATACGAGCGAAGGTCGGTGCTTCGAATTGCATGAATTCTAACATACCGATGTTGTGAAACATGCGGTGCACCTCTTCCTTTAAACCTAACTCATCCAGTGTAGCATCACACATATATCGTGTCGGAATGAGCTTACGTTTAGCGAGAATCACATACCTCTCTTGATGATTCGGTTGTTCAAACAAAATGCCATGAGGATTCGTAAAGCGTCTAGCCCGTTGCTTCGGTCGAGAAGACGTGGCTACATCCTTCTCCTTGCTTATATGCTTTGGGGGCATAATGGTACCTGCAAAAATTTCTCAAAATCCAAAGAACAGATTAGTGAAAACTACCACCGTCACTGTGTAGAGGACGGCGAGAGGAACGCTTTTTGTGAAGGTGAGATGAGGTTAAAGTGAGTGGAGCTATGAGAAAAGAGAAGCTTAATTTGATGGAGGCTAGGTTAACAATGGAGGAAGAGGGAGAGAGAAGCTTTCAAAAATCAGAAAAAGTGAGAATAAGTGGTGGGGAAGAGATGTAATAGCAAGTGGGTCCCAACATTAAAAGTACCCAAAATCACAAAATTTCAAAAATTAACCCGTTACGAACAACACGGCCGTGTTCCTGCACACGGGCGCCCGTGTTAATTCACTATTTTAATTAACACGGCCGTGTGTCACCACACGGGCGCCCGTGTTAATCCACTGTTTTAATTAACACGGCCGTGTGTCACCACACGGGTGGCCGTGTGGATGCCCAGTATTCCTCTTGCAACACGACACGGGCCGTGTGTCACCACACGGGTGGCCGTGTGGATGACCTGTTTTCCTCAATTTCTGAATTCTGCTATGCTTCATAGGTATGGCATCCTTTCGCTGAGAGGTGATTATGACTATACTCTCCAAGTTCCACTCCTTACCTGCAACAACGTTTCACACCCACACAGAAAAGAAAAAACAAAATAAGTTAACAATCGAACACGTGGGTTGCCTCCCACGAAGCGCTTCGTTTAACGTCGCATGGCTCGACGGTTGTCCACCTCATTAGGCGAGGCACATATGGTCAATCAATCCAGGTTGTTGGCCTCTGTAATAGGGCTTCAGCCTCTGGCCATTCACCTTGAATATATCTCCATTGTTTTGGTTCTTAATCTCTATTGCTCCGTGGGGAAAAACCTTATGCACGACAAATGGCCCGGACCATCTTGATTTCAATTTCCCAGGAAACAACTTGAGCCTCGAATTGAACAACAATACCAGTTGTCCTTCCCAGAAATCTTTCCTGATGAATCTCTGATCATGCCACTTCCGTGTTTGCTCCTTGTACATCTTTGCATTCTCATATGCCTGATTACGAAATTCTTCTAACTCGTGAAGTTGAAGAATTCGGGATTCACCGGCTTTTGCAAGATCACAATTTAAGAACTTGGATGCCCAAAAGGCTTTGTGCTCTAATTCCAGAGGAAGATGACACGCCTTACCATAAATCAGTTGATACAGAGACATGCCAATTGGGGTTTTGAAAGCGGTTCGGTACGCCCATAACGCGTCATCTAATTTGATTGCCCAATCTTTTCTTGAAGCACTCACTGTCTTTTCCAAAATCTGTTTAATTTACCGATTAGACACTTCAACTTGCCCACTCGTTTGGGGATGATATGGTGTGGCAATCTTATGCTTCACATTATATTTCTTCAATAAGTTCTCCATGAGCTTATTCAAGAAATGTGTTCCTTCATCACTGATAAGTGCTCTAGGCACACCAAACCTTGAGAAGATTTTTTGTTTGAGAAAGTTTACCACTACTCTCGCATCATTAGAAGGGAGGGCTACGACTTCCACCCATTTGGAGACATAGTCCACAGCCACCAGAATATAATTTTTTCCAAATGAGGGTGGAAATGGCCCCATAAAGTCTATCCCCCAAACATCAAATAATTCCACTTCAAGCATGCCCTTTTGAGGCATCTGATTCCTCCTAGAAATATTTCCTGTCCGTTGGCATCTGTCACATTCCTTCACAACGACTTGGGCATCCTTAAACAACGTAGGCCAGTACAACCCTGATTGGAGGACTTTTGCGGCTGTCCTGTCTCCACTAAAGTGTCCCCTATAATCTGAGTCATGACATGCCTTTAAGACTTCATTTTGTTCTTCCTCAGGGACACATCGACGAATTAGTCCGTCTACCCCTTTCTTATACAAGAATGGTTCATCCCACAAATAAAACCTGCAATCATGAAGAAACTTTTTCTTTTTGTTATAATCAAAGTCGTCAGGAATTATACCACCCACCAGGTAGTTTGCGTAGTCAGCAAACCAAGGAACACCCACCACCGCGAGGATTCTTTCATCTATAAACTCGTCCTTTATGGGATGTTCCTCTTCCGTCTCTTCAATCGGAGACATTCGAGATAGGTGGTCAGCAACGGTGTTTTCACACCCCTTTTTGTCTCGAATTTCAAGGTCAAATTCTTGCAACAGCAAGATCCATCTGAGCAGCCTTGGCTTCGAGTCCTGTTTATAAAAAAGATATTTCAACGCAGCATGGTCAGTATAAACAATTACCTTTGTTCCCAACAAGTATTGCCGAAATTTGTCAAAGGCATAAACCACAGCCAGTAACTCCTTCTCTGTGGTTGCATAATTCATCTGGGTTGGATTCAACACATGGCTAGCATAGTAGATGACGTGGAGGCGTTTGTCTTTTCTTTGCCCCAAGACTGCCCTTACTGCTATATCGCTCGCATCGCACATTATCTCAAAGGGTAGAGACCAGTCAGGCGAGATCACTATAGGAGCAGACACCAATTTATTTTTCAGAGTCTCAAAGGCTTCGTTGCACTTTTTGTCAAACAGAAACGGAGTATCCTTCACAAGCAGGCTAGTCAAAGGTTTTGCGATCTTAGAGAAATCTTTGATGAACCTACGATAGAATCCTGCATGTCCCAAGAAACTCCGTATACCTTTCTCATTCACAGGATGAGGGAGATTGGCGATCACTTCCACTTTTGCCTTGTCAACTTCTATTCCTTGATGGGAAATTTTATGACCTAGTACTATCCCTTCTCTCACCATGAAGTGACACTTTTCCCAATTCAGGATTAGATTGGTTTGTTGACATCTTTCCAGCACAAGTGACAGATTATACAAACAATTTTCGAAAGAAGATCCAAAAACCGAAAAATCATCCATAAACACCTCCATATGCTTCTCAAGCATATCGGAAAATATGGATGTCATGCACCTCTGAAATGTCGCAGGTGCGTTGCATAAACCAAATGGCATTCTTCTATAAGCAAAGATTCCATACGGGCATGTGAACGCTGCTTTTTCTTGATCCTCAGGTGCCACAGCAATTTGGTTGTACCCTGAGTATCCATCCAGAAAACGGTAGAAATCATGACCTGCCAATCTTTCCAACATCTGATCGATAAAAGGTAAAGGAAAATGGTACTTCCTTGTAGCAGTGTTCAGTCTTCTATAGTCTATGCAAACTCTCCAACCTGTAACAGTACGGGTGGGGATCAACTCATTTTTCTCATTTTTTATCACAGTTGTCCCTCCCTTCTTTGGTACCACATGAACTGGGCTCACCCACGAACTGTCAGATATTGGGTAAATTAACGCCGCATCTAAAAGTTTCACAACCTCCTTGCGAACAACTTCTTTCATAGCTGGATTCAGTCTTCTTTGAGGTTGGACGACCGGTTTCTGATCATCCTCCATCAAAATCCTGTGCATACACATTGTCGGGCTGATTCCTTTCAAATCGTCCATCGCCCACCCAATAGCACCCTTGTATTGCTTTAGGACTTTGATTAGCTCTCCTTCTTGGGTCTCTCTCAAACCTGAATTGATGATTGCTGGACATTTTTCCTCATTGTCAAGAAAGACATATTTGAGATGTTCTGGTAATTGTTTCAACTCTATCCCTTTTTTTATATCCTGTTTCGATTCTGAAGATGTTTTAGGTCGAAGCTCCTCCCACCGTTGTGGTCGGGAACGAACCCAAGGCGGTTGTTCCTTTAACATCGCTACCACTTCGGATTCTTCCTCATCAATTCCTTCAGTATCCTCAACGATAGATAAACTCAAAACTCTCTCCAAAGGAAGCTTGGGTGTTGTAATCTGCATAGATTGAGCAAAAACTGTATCTAACACTTCAATACTTTTACTCGCCCCTTCGTCATCCTTGAATTTCATAGTATCCCTCACATCAATTTTGAGCTTTTCATCATAAACTTTGAGGGTCATGGTTCCTTCCTCAATATCTATCATGCATCTTCCAGTTTCCAGGAAAGGTCTTCCCAATATGAGAGGAATCTCCTCATCTTCCGGCATCTTGAGTATCACAAAATCCACCGGGAATACAAATTTATCAATCTTCACTAGAACATCTGTTGCTATACCATAGGGTCTCTTCATAGAATGATCCGCAAACTGCAGTGTCATGCGAGTATCCTGCACCTCCTCTAACTCAAGTTTTTTGTAAATCGAGAGGGGCATTAGACTAACACTTGCTCCCAAATCGATCAGTGCCTTTTTGAATGATCTGTCTCCAATGGTACAAGGAATAGTGACTGCACCTCTATCTTTTTTCTTCATCGGAATTTTTAGGCCCTGCAAAATAGCACTACAAGTTTCAGTTAGCATGACTGGCTCGCTGTCGATCGACCTTTTCTTCGATATGATGTCTTTCATGAATTTGGCGTAGATCGACATCTGTTCCAGAGCTTCAGCAAAAGGTATGTTGATCTCGAGCTTCTTGAATAATTCTAAGAATTTCTCAAAAAAAAAATCATGGAGATCTTTCTTCTTTGTTCTTGTCGGAAAAGGAAGAATGATCTTTGGTTTTTGTTTCTCTTGTTGGCTTGTCGGCTTGACCACCACTTCTTCATTTTGTTTTGGCTCTTCTCTAATCTCCAAGTCAACTTCCAACAATCCATCTTCTTCAACCTGTTCGTCAACTTGTGGTTCCTTAGCTTTTCCTTTTATGGTTACCACAACTTTAATGTGACTTTGATCACGGGGATTAACGACTGTCCCACTAGGAAGCGTGCTAGGTGCATGGGAGTTTGAGGCTAACTGTTGGGCAATTTGACCCATCTGAATTTCAAGATTTTTTATGGATGCTGTATGTTCTTCTGATTATTTCGAGTCTCCTCTTGGAAGTGGATGTTGTGAGCTGCCATCTTTTCAATTGCGATCTCCCAATCTGCCTTCTTAGGTACCTGTTGTTGCTGCTGCTGATATTGATTTTGATATTGACCCTGTGCCTGCTGTTGCACGTTCCCTCTTTGATCTTTCCATGCAAAGTTGGGATGATTCTTCCACCCCGGATTGTATGTGTTGGAGTAGGGATTGTTTTGCTTTAAAAATTTTATATCTTCGATCTGTTGCGGTGTTGCAAAGCAATGAACAGTATTGTATGGTCCATTGCAAATGCCACACACTTCACTCGGTGCCTGTTGCACTTGAGCCACTTTCTGAGCACCTATGTTTAGTGCTTTCAACCTTTTCTCTACCTCCGCAGCAACAGCTTCTTCAATTTTCACCTGTTTGTTTGTTTCAAGCTTCAAGTCAATAACTGCAGATTTGCTTGATACCCTGTCATATAACTCTAAATGCTCGTTCGAGGCAATAGCTTCAATTATCTTCTTCATACCGGTGGCTGTTGCAAAGTTGGCTGAGCCAGCAGCTGCTGAATCAAGGATTTGTCTCGTTTGAATTCGAAGACCATTGACAAACATTTGCATTTGTTCAGTTTCATCCATGTTGTGAGTAAGACAAGCCACTAGGATTCTCTTGAATCGTTTGTAGGCATCTCCTAGTGACTCACCCTCCTTCTGCTTGAAGTTTAGGATCTCATATCTTTTCCCCAATGACACAGATGCGGGAAAATACTCCTGCAAAAATGCTGTTTCCATTTGCTCCCATGTAGTGATACTACCAGCAGGTAAGGAATAGAACCACTCTTCGGCCTCATCTGCTAAAGTGAATGGGAACATACGAAGTCGGATTGCTTCTTCGCTATGTCCAGGCATTTCCAGTGTTGTGCTCATGGTTAAAAATATTTGCAGATGCTTGTTGGCATCTTCATTCACTCTTCCAGAGAAGGACCGTCTTTCGAGTTGATTAATGGTGCTGGGATGCAGCTGAAATTGTTCCACATTAACCGGTTGGTTGACAATTGTCATACGACCACCCAGGGTGTTGGTTCCACCATAGTCACCGAGGAGTCTCTCTGGTGGTGGTGGTGGTGGATTAGCAGCCATGATTTCAGGAACTGGTTCCGCGTCTGAATCGGAATTCTCTGAGTGCACTAAAACAACTTCCCCCTCCGCTTTCTCTGCTAATTCCAGTTTTTCTCTCTTAGCTTGTCTTAGTCTAGCGCGAAGAGTTCTTTCTGGATCTGCGTCAAAAGGAAAATCCGCTGAGGCCTTACCTCGCATAAACAAGTTAGACAAAGATTAGAATTGAATAACAAAATTGTCACAGATAAAATTTTGGTTGGCGAGCAACAAAATTTCGATAGAATAGAAATTAAAATATGTATTTTGGCAATCCCCGGCAACGACGCCAAAAACTTGGTCGGAAAAATAGCAAGTATACTATTTTTACCGATGTAGTAATAAGGAGTTTTATTTCCAGGTATCGATCTCAGGGATTGCGTAGGAAATACTTATTTTACTTTGATTCTATCAGAACAAAAAGATAATGGTTTGGTTGTTTTGGAATTTTAACAATAAACACAACAGACAGTAAAATATAATTGATTAATATAAAATATGCTATGGGAAGTGGTTGGTTTAACCAGTTATGAATTCAGTCAAGATTTCCTTAATACATATGCAACATTCAATTACCTAACCTCAGAATGTTCTTCCTTAAGTCCTTAAGGAAGAAACTATTAAACTACCAATTCTTACTCAAATGTCCATTCAATTAATCATTGGTTTTAATCATTAACAATATCAAGGTTTGCGGTGGTTTACAAAAGTTACTAGTCCTAGATGATGCAATCATAAACCCAATTGTGTGAAAACCCTAACAATCACAATCCTGTTATTGATAGTCATAGATCAATTTGTATTTGTCCGATACAAAAGCATAAGAACATCACACTATTAAATTGAAATAAGTAACATAGTAATAAGGAAATCATTTGTTCAGATTCATAACATACGACCAAATCAGGACCACCCCCCTAACATAGGGGGTTTAGCCTCTCATAGTATTAAACAAAATCATAGTATGAAAATTAGACATTACAAAGAACTAGGAGATTTGGATCTTCAATGGTCGGAACCCTTGAATCTCGCCGTCTTCAAATCCTCCGTTTTTGCTATCTTCTCAATGCCGTGTTTTCTTTTGTACGTTAAAAAATGTTTTCTCCTTTCTCTTCCAAGCCTTTTTATAGCTTCAGATGAATCTCCTCCAAGCAAACGGTCCAAACTACCCTTAATGAGCAGAATAGGTTCACAAAGCAAAAGTTGGGGTTTCCAAGCCGCGCCCAACAACACGGGCCGTGTGTGTACACACGGGCGCCCGTGTTGCTCTCCATGATAATTATCTTCAAAACAAGCTACAGAGGCAACAACATGGGCCGTGTTCCTCCACACGGGTGCCCGTGTTAATGCACTGTTTTAAACAACACGGCCGTGTGTCACCACACGGGTGCCCGTGTTGCTCTCTGTTTTTCTTCTCCCATTTTGCTCTGCCTGATCAACAACACGGGCAGTGTTGTAGCACACGGGTGCCTGTGTTGACCAGCTGTTTCTTCATATTTTTGCCTTTCTGAGTATCCATAACTTCACCATTAATGCTTTTAAACCTGTGCAATGGCCTGTAACAATGACACTACCAAACGAAGCGTAAAAGAGATCTTTTTGACATAAACTTGTAATCGAATGCAATGCGATACCAAACCAACAAAACATGATAAATGACTCTGAAGCAACTATAAACAAACATAAATCTTACCAAAGTGATGAAAATATGTCGGATTAACGGTGGGAATTCAATGGAAATGGTGACCGATCACCAGCCGTTATCAATGTTATTATATGCACTGATGATTGAAGGGTGTCTGTCGGAGATCAAACATAAGTTAGGCTGGGGTGCAACGTGCAATCAGAGATTTATTAGGAAAAAAACTTCATCCCTCAGCAGTCTCCCCTTTAACTAGGGCAAAGGCGATAGGAAAAATGTTGTTGTTCCTATCTTGTGCCACTGCCATTAGTAACGTTCCTTTATATTTTCCGTACAACCATGTACCATCAATTTATATAATTGGGTTACAAAAAGAAAAACCTATGATGCATGGTTGATACGCCCAGAAGAGACGGTGAAATATTCCATTTCCAACAGCACACGTACCGTCTGGTGTATACGCGGGCAATGTTTCCAACTTGACAATAGTCCTGGTAGCATATTATTTTAGAGCCAACAGGTATTTTGGAAGTTGTTTGTAAGACTCCTCCCAATTTCCAAACACTTTCCCAACAGCCTTTGTCCTAGCTATCCATGCCTTCCTATATGATGGAGTGTACTCGTACTCTGCCCTAATATGCGAGATTATTGTACTCACCTTTAACGACGGATTGTCGTCAATGACAGATAATATTTCATTGCATATTAGATGAGAGCTTAATTTACGGTGATCCTGCATTGGGTTTATCAGCATGCATGTGTGATATGGACCCATTGATCCAATCTTCCAAGACTCGCTCCTCTTTCGGTACGAAGCTGACAACCTAAAAAGGCAGTGTTCATTCGGACAATAAACTTTATACCTCGATGTGTCAGTTCTGTCAACTCTGAAATTAGCTGATAGTTGCATGTGGAATTTCTTAATGGCTTTTACATATTCCTCTTTTGTGTGAAATGTGTCTCCTTGTTTCAAAGATCCTTGCATTTGCACGTAAGGATTGTACCATACATCTGATGAAGGTTCATCTGAACACAAATTCAACCTTGTCACGTGTTGGGGTGGACAATATACATGACTTGCTGGTATTGGCTCCTCTTCCTCATCAGCATTCACCATTGAATCAACCATGATCTCGGTTTCTTCTTCTTCGTCATCTGGAACATTCACCTCAGCTTGTTCGTCATCAGTCTCACAAAACACTTGTGATTGATCAATGAACTGAGACACCTGTTGTTGATGTGGTAATATATACAACTTTATATCGTTGTAATCGAATTGTTTGTGACTGGCAAACATATGTTGAACATCGTCATCATCTCGAATCTTCTTCTGATAAAATTTTACCTGGTTTTCTGCAAACCAAACCGGATTTTTATAGATGATTTGGCCCACATTAATGCACTGCAATTTCTTTTCTATTCTTTGTTTCAGATGTGAAAAATTTGATCGTCGATTTATTGTAAACCGAGTTACCTCTATGTTTCAAAAATAAAAACCAAACAACCGATGATCAAATATTTCACCTTCGACATGGGCACTGATCATATAATGTTGTGTAGAAGACATTTTGTTCAAATATTAAAAATCTAAGTTTCTTTACGGGAATTGAATGCATTGCTAAGTTGTTCATCTGCACAGCATAAATAGCGTTGCATTAATCACTTGGTTTGTCTGTACATACTTGATCATGCATGTAGTGAAAAGAATCCACATGCAGTGATAAGAGTGACAAGAACACACATGCGTCCAGGGAATCCAGGAATCTCTGAAGCAAGGAATATCTGAGCCCTAATATTCCTAACAGGCGGCCATTCCCTAGGCGCCATAAATCAACTTAGGCGCCAAGAGGAAGGACGCCCCTTCACTTCAAATGAACTAAGGCGCCCTTAGGAAGGGCGCCCCTTCCCAATCCCTACACTAAGGCGCCAAGAGGAAGGGCGCCTCTTCCTTGCATGTGAAGAATCACATGCAGGCGCCAAGAGGAAGGGCGCCTCTTCCTTTGCATGTGATTCTTCACATGCGCCTAGGACAAAGACAAAGCTAAGGGTAGTCTGCATTTTGTCATTCCATTGTCTTCTTTTGCCATTGCATGAAATCAATCTCATTCTTCTTAGGTTGCAAACCTACTAACTCATTCATCTATAAATAGTCTTTCATATCAATAATATCAAATCATCTTCATCACTACTCATCTATATTCTTCTTTGTCACACTATTTCTCTACCACACTCAAGCTCTGCAACATCAAATCATGTCTTTGTTGACTATGGGCGATGAACACAAAGGAACACTCGAGAATATCTCGGCATTTGTATGTTATCTCTCTCTTTTTACTTATTCCGTTTTTTAGTCGTATATCTTTGTTATCTATGTTTTTCTTACTTCTTATAGAGTTGTCTTTGTTGATTATGTATTTCTTCTTCTTATTGTATTTCTTACTTTTTTGTTATTAGGATCCAAAGCATTTTAGATGTCGTGTACATGAATATGTACCCCATGATCCTTTAATAGAACCATATATTAGAGGATGTGGATTTATAAATATACTCAACATTGTTTCGTACTCGGGGGACTACAAGTTCATTCTTTCTTTGTTAGAGAGGTGGAGACCCGAGACCCACACATTTCACCTTCCAATTGGTGAGTGTACCATCACACTTGAGGACGTGTACATGTTGTTAGGTCTCCGTATAGATGGAAAGACCGTGAATGGTAGAGTTAACCAAGACAACTCTATCTGTAATGAATTATTGGGTGCCCCTTTGTTAGACGACGAAACTGAGGGAAAGACATCCGGTTAAGCAATTGGGCAAGGTATAAATTTAAAATACCTTAAACAATATTACGCCAGTATAGTATTGTCCGAAGATTCAACCGAGTACGGGAAAATAATAAAAGCTCGGTGTTATATTATGATTTTATTTGGTAATTTTTAAATGAACAACTGTTTAGATCCCATCCTAAAGGCTAAACGTTGGCTTGTCTACTCTCGGCAGAGGCTTAAGCATTGGTTTGTTATGCGCGTTAGAAAAGATTAAATGGTGTTCTTTTGAAAAGAGTTTAGGTCACACAGAGGCGACAAGTGGGATTAATATGTTGGATGTTTTGATTGGTTGAGATGTTTTTGGTCAGATGACGATCACTCGGATAGTCGAGTAAGACAGGTTGTATCCTAACAGTCGGGAAAGGGAGTAGAAGACTCTAGACCACTTTCTTTTTCATCTTTAATTATATGAAAGATTTGATAATAGTTAAGGTGTTTTGGAAGGATGACGAATACTCGGATGATCGAGTAAGACAACTCGTATCCTAATAATCGAGAAAGGGAATAGAAGACTCTAAACCGTTTTCTGTTTCATCAGAATATTTATGAAAATAAGGTTGTATATGGTTGACGTATTTTTATAATGAACGACAAGTACTTGAATGACTGAGTAAAACAACTCATATCTAAGCATTTGAGGAGAGGAATCGAAGGCTCAAGACCATCTCCCTTTTGTTATGAAAGTGATTTGATTAAGTTGTATGTTTGCGGAGAAATGACAGTTGTTCGACTGACCGAGTAAGAAAACTCGTATTAGTCCAATTGAGGAGTGAAGTTGAAAACTCAAAGTCACCTCCTTTTTTCATTTAGCTTACTGTGAAAATATTTGATTTAATCGGGGTTTGGAGATTTGTAGAGGAACAATAACTATTTGACTAATCAAGTAAGAGAACTTGTACTCAAATAGTCGAGGAGAAAAATTGAAGACTCAAAGTCACCTCCCTTTTTATTCCTTACTGTAAAAGAATTTGATTTACTTGCGCTTAGGTGGATTAGAAATGACGGTTGTTCGATTAATCGAGTACAAGAGTTTGTGTTTAAATAATCGAGGAGAGGAGTTGAAAACTCAAAACCATTACCTCTTTTATTCTTAAGTGAAATAATATTTGATTGTGATTAGGTATTTTTAATTCTCAATAAAGAAAACCTGATGTTGGATCGAGGTTTTAAATTTGTATTTTTGTGAATGAATTGAATTTATTTAGTGAATATTTCATCTAATCGATTAATAAAAACCGAATATGTCTCATTGTAAGAAGGCCCAAGAGTAAGCCATGTGAGGTTGATGGCGATACTTTTACAAGTAATCGACTTACAAAGGTGTTTTGAAAATGGGCTCGACTTTGAATTGAGAAGTATGTGATTTATTTTTGAAATTGGCTCGAATGATTTTAAATCGGTGAAAACGACATAATTTTGTCACAATTATAACATGTCATCCATATGTACTTGAGACTCGGTATAAATAAACACAAAATAATCATGCACATACACTCCACAAAAAATAAATAATTATCTAAATTATAAGTGACATTAATAATAATATAATTAATTAATTAAATATTTAGTAGATTATTTTGATTAAATAATAAGTGGTAAAAAATGATGATATAACCAAATAATTGCATATTTACCCTTAAATATTAATAATAATAATAACAATATAATTGCATATTTACTATTAAATATTATTATTAATAATAATATAATTATATAATTTTGAAAGAAAGTAAATAAAATAAAATACGGCTTTTTGTTTGATAGCCATAAAATTCTAGTATATATTTTTTATATGTATATAAATAAAAAGAAATAAGTGAATAAATTAAAAAATGAAAGATAATGGGCCAAGTAAGAGAAAAAGTCCAACTCTGGGCGCGACTGGAAATAGAACAGGGGGTTTGAATAGGGAAAGGTCATTGGGCCCAACCAGAGTTGACCCAAAACGAAAACACCAAAGCCCTAAACAGCTTGGTCAAACATTGACCTTCTAGGGAGAAATCAGGGCCATATGATGGGGAGACTTTGACCTGGTCAAGAGAATTAAGAGGTAGGGGTGTGAGGGCGCATCACCATATGGTGGGGGGATCCACACAGGATCCCCTGGTTGATTCAGAGGTCAACCAAACGCGTGGCGCTGGCATGAGGTGCTATGTGGCGCCCATGCATCCACCACCATCAACAAATAAAAACAAAAATCTGAGAGAGAGAATTCATTCTCTCATTCTCGTTCTCTCTCTTCACCAAAGAGCAGAGTTGCTCTGCAACTCTCTCTTCTCACTTCCGTCGCCAACCCCGGCCAAGCCTGCCGGAGAAGACGGTGGCGGTCAGCCAACCACGGCGGCGCCGCCTTCTTCTCCGGCGACGTCAACCCCAAACCAAAAAATCCAAACACAACCATTACTTGCTTTTCACTCCTCTATCCAAATCCGACCCTGGTTTTTTCAAACTCTCCCTCAAACAACCGGATCGGTACTCCCCCAAAAAAACTTAAACCTTAAACTCTCTCTCTCTCTCTCACACGGCCAAACGAAACCCTAACCCGTTCCTAACCTAAACAACAAACCTTATCCGTCAAAATCCTAACCCTAAAATCTCGAATTAAGTCTCTTATTGCTATGCTTTGAAGGAATTAACATGGGGGTTTCGCTCAATATGCAAAGGCGAAGATGAATGATGCGAAAATTCAAACGAGCATGGAACTCTTACTTTGGTGAAGTTCAAACGCCGGCGACGCTCCCCCTACTGTTTAAGATAAGTCCTCCGTTCTTCGTCTTTCTCTATTTTTGTTTTTGAATCCTGTTGTAGTTTGGTTCGTATCTTAGGGTTTGGATGAATTATTTTTTATTGTTGATTTCTTGGATTTTTTCGTGTTCTTCGTTGGTTTGAGGTTAACAGAAGAAAAATATTTTGATAATTTTTCTTAGATTTTCCACATTGGTTCCATGTTTGGTTTGCTATTTAAAAAAAATGTTTTGATAATTTCTTCTTGGATATCAAAAAACGTCCCTTACTGTTAATTTTGTTGTTGTTATATATGTGAATGTTAGATCTTAAGATAAATTGTTAAGTTATCTCTTCCAGATTTCATGGGATAATTATCTTATGGATTTAAGGTTATTTTGAGTTGGATAATGAAATGTGGCCTTGGGAGTTCATTGGTTTACTGTGTAAAGAATTAATTTGCTTATTTTGTCATTTATTTTCCAGTTTTTAAAGTGCTGATTTGATAAGCTGTTTTAACCCTTAAATTGGTTTTGCAGGTGAAGTGATGTTGATTAGAAAAGGGGGCGCTTGCTTTTGGAATTGGGGGTGCTTACAAGAAGAGCCTCTTCAAACTGCTGTACTTACAGCTTATTCAAGATTTTTTAATTATTTCTGATGTAACAGAAACTTTTGGATTGTATAAGAATTTAGGGACTATTTGTAATACGTAGAAATTTAATTTAAAACTTTCTCCTTTTTTGGATAGTTATGTAACTATTTTGGATTATTTGGAATTTGGAATTAATTATGTAACTTTGGATTATTATGAATTTCGTGGACTATGCATCTAATTATGCAATTAAACACTTTAAACCTTGCCTTAACAATTTAATTGTGTTAATCAAAAGAAAGCTTAAACTATATCTCAAACTAAAAATGGATTGGGCCCAAAATACAATTTAATGGATTTTCAACTTGGTCAACTTTAACACATTAATATTAACCAAAATAAAATGTGCCAAAAGGCCTAAAATAAAACATGTCACAAAAAATATTGCAATTTTAAACTTTGATCATAAAAACCAATCAAATACTCACACATGTGATATCTTGATCTAAACCGCCATACTCATACTTAGAAAAGATGCAAGTTTAGTTTAAGTTTTTTTTTTATGAATGGTTTAGAGATTTGGCATATGTATTTGAGACGTGCAAATGGGTTTAATGATGAGTGATCATAAAAAATATCCATGACGCTTAATACTTACTAATAATCAAATGGATTTTGGATTAGTAATGTAAAAAGATTCAAACCACGCTTTGCAACATTAATCATGGACATGTTTATGTGAATAGACCTTTTGAAACAAAGAGATCTCATGGATAAACCAAAATGGGCTTTGTTAACCAAAAATGCACATACCATCTCATGCTTCATTTAAAAGACAAATGCAGCAAATATCTTCTTAAGGATCTCAACAGATGAAAATGTCATTGAAGACTTGATGTCACCAAAGGTTGAGAAACCCTAAAATAGAACATATGTCTTAAGATAAAATTCATGTCTCTTAACATTGGGTAGGGAATGTTGGTGAAACATTTTTCTTTATCCGGACAAAATTGGGGTATGACAGTACCAAAATTCAAAGTTATCAAATACCTTGTCACTCCTTAACAATTTTCCCAATTTTTCTTAATAAAATAAAAATATAGTTTTATATTTAATAAATATATATAGTTAAATGATTTTTTTAATAATATTAATCACCTTTTAATTTTGAATTAATATCCTTGAATAACATTTATTATATTATTAAAATATTTTTGAATAAAATTGTGTTTGTAGAATATATTAACAAGTGTTATAAGTTAAAAAAATCTTACATTAAAAATCAATTTTTAATATTTTATTAATATCTTTTAGTAAAATCTATGATTCATTCTTTCATAACAAAAAATACTGGAGCGCATAGGTTAAAAATTAAAGATTTATTAAAATATATTAAAAAAATAATGATATCATTAAAGTATGAAATTATTTGTCCTTTTCATTTTAAAAATCAATAAATAAAATATTTTTAATATTATATAATGTAATGGCCAGAACCTTATTAAAATGAAGTTTTTAATATATAGAATGAACTTTTTAAATATTAGTTATTTGTCTTTTTAATATGTCATTAATAATAAAATGTTTTTAAATTATTATAATATGGAATGATAAATGGTTTATTTTTAGTATACATATTTAAAACCTTATATATTAAATTTTACTCTCTCTCCATTTTAAATATATGTTATTTTAGACATTTTTATCTAGGATTTAACAATATTATTCTTCATTAATTATATAAAAAAAATTAAAAATTGAAATGAAAGAGTAATAAATAGTATTATAGATGATATATTAAAAATATCATTAATATTAATATTATATTATAATTATAAAATATTAGCCATCCTAAAATTTTGAGATTCATTTTTAATAATTATATAAAATAAAATAAAATAAATTAAAAATTATATTTTTGTGCAAAAATGATCCCAATGCCATAAATACAAACAAAATGTGGAAACGACAAAAATACAAAAACCAAAATTAATCGAATAATAATACTAACATAAATTGTTATGACGAGAAGTGTTTGCGGATCGGTTTGGTTCGGTCTCGAGAGAATCCGATATTCAAATCAATCAAAAATAAATTGATTAGTTTAAATTGAATTTGGACATTTTTTTTATAAAATCTAAATCGAACAAAGTTGAAAAATATTGGATTGGTTTGAGTTATAAACGAATCATTGACACGTCTACTTTATACTTTTCTAAAACACAAAGTAAAGAGAGACGAATGACGGACACCCGTTGACTTGTGGTTCTTCCTCAATCGATACTTTTAATGTCTTGAATTCTCTTCAAATGGGGAGAAGATGTATACTGCATGTGTATGGTATATTAGGATCATATCCTGAACTCTAATCATATTTGAGTTCATATCCAATTAATTAATTAATAATTACCAAATAGAAATTTAATTGGGCTTTTAAATTTATTTGACCATTAAGACTCTTAATTTTGATAAATAACTAATATAATTAAAATATATGCTCACATAATAATTATTGGAATATAATAATTAAATAATATTTAAATTATAAAACATTCCAACAATCTTCCACTTTGGCAATATATTTTTAATAATTATATCAAAATTCTTTAGGCGGGCATCTAAATGTTATTTATCTTTAGATTTCAACTTTACAATTTGGTACACATTATACATCAATAATGGGACCACCACGATTGTTATCACTGACGTATAACGTGACAGAACCTCGACGACCACCACTTAAATGTATTTGATGACATAGATCGATACGGATGAGTGGCATGGAAATTTCAGGTAATGTAATCTCTGAATCATGCATATTTTCAACTAGTCCAACTGAATTCTTTATTGAGATCAAACTGAAGTTTGCAAATTCAATATTTACACAAACGATTCAGAAATGATTATAACAATAATAACCTCATAAACTTTATTTCTGTAGATAATATTAACATAGAGTCTATATCGATATCAAAACAATATTATAAAACATAAATAAGGAGTGACTTCCACTAATCTATAGGACATCCTTAGTGACAACAATCATATGAAATACCTTATATGTCAAATTTTGATTAGTAAGTCAACTAGCATAAATTTTTTATCTATATGTTTTATCCTTCAACAACAACAACAACAACGTATAAATCAATAAACTTTATAAAATAGTTGTTGAAACATTATATGACTGACTTATATCACAATATAACTCGAGTTGTCTTTCAAAACATTTTACTATATGCAATCAAGTGGCATAAAAACTTATAGTCATTTCTTGAGCTAAAATGCATATTATATATAGACATCCAAAAGGATCAGAGTCGAACATCGTGATGATCTCAAAATTATTCGATCTCTAATATGTGAGCACACATTCTTTTGTTCTCTATAACAATCTTTATGGTTGCCTCATTTCAACAATTCAAATTTTAAATTTTCGTATCTACAAAATGATCTCATTATATACGCTTATTCCTGATGCATATACATAAGATAATATATAAGATTCCCAAAAATAAAAAATAAAAAGTATAAAAAAATTAGTTTTCTAAATTTTCATATTCTTTTATTTGGACCATGATTGAGACTTAATAGTCTCCCTTGATAATTGAGACATACCCTAGTTTATTGTCTTTCATGTCAGTTTTATTTTCAAATATATATATATATATATATATATATATATATATATATATATATATATATATATATATATATATATATATATATATCTTTTGTGATAACCGGATGATACATTGAGAATAATCTCTAAGTATCTAAATACTTAATACAAAAGAGATGTGCCCAAGATCTTTCATCACTAAACTTCTATTAGAGATTTCTTGGTTTCACACAACAATTATATATCATGACTGACTAAATAAAATAAAATCGACACATTAAACTAGGAACATAAACTTACTCTCACTAAACTTGTAAAACCCAATAATTTTTCATAACAGACATCTCAAAACCAAAGTAGACAATTACTTTTTGAAATTGTGTGGTATCACTAATGAGACAATTTCATTAACTCATAAATGGACTTTATCTGTTCGCAAACCATAAACTTTGTATATATTGACACAAAATTTTCTCTCGTTGCACCATATTGTATTTCTTAATGTCTCCATTAAAAAACACTAACTTGATATTCATCTTATAAAGCTCCAAAATTATAACAAGTAACAAGTGTCATAACTATCATAATAGAGTTTTTCAATCACACCGAATAAAATTTCTCTTTTCAGTCAATTCTTTATGACATTTGATGCTCTAGTTCTTTAGGATGTTTAGTTTGATCTTCAAGAATTAATTTCTTAATTTAATTGAGGGAAAAAATAATAATATTTGTATGAGGGTCCAAATTTGCTATATAAATAAAAACTATATGAATTTAGCTATAACCAATTTTTTCCCACTCAATTTTGCTATTTGATCATATATCTCCCTCAAACTCAATATTCTTAAGACACATTACAATATTTGTCTCAAAATATTCTTTAACTTTGAACTAAAGTTTATATTTCTCAAACTTTTCAACAATGGTAGATTGTCACGAGTCATGATTGAATTAACTATATTAATATTTGAATTTAAGAGACAAATTGGATCTATCATTAAGAAAAAAGTTATCATATTAAAATAAAATTTTATTCATTCACCAAATTGTCTTTTAAATACAAATTTAAACTTAGAATGATAATCTAAAATAGTTTTAAAAAATATCAATCTTCACCAAATTTGTCCTCTTTAAATTGATATATCTTTCAACACCATTGAACATTTGTTAATTCAGATCATATTTTCTTATTATTCTTGATTTGTCCTTATCCATTGAGACATTTGTTACTTAGAATGAGCGCTATTTTATTTTCTCTTGCTTTAATCTTTTCCTTATTTTATGAAATTATTCTATTAGAGAATAATTTATAACTTTAATAGCTGTAAACTTAATTGTGCAAAGAAAATACCATATGCTAAATTTTCGACAAAGTCACCTAATTGACGAAATTCACTACAACAAACAAGACCTTAGACAGCGCTTTTTTTAGCCTTAGACAGCGCTTTAAAGCGCTGTCTAAACCTCCGCTGCTAAAGGTTTAGACAGCGTTTTTTTAAATCTTAAAAGCGCTGTCTAAGCCCCCCCCCCCCCCCCCCCCCCTTAGACAGCGCTTTGGCCAAAAGCGCTTTATAAGACCCTCTTATTTTAAATTTTTTAGGTATACCTTAGACAGCGCTTTTGTGAAAAGCGCTGTCTAAGCCCCACCCCCTTAGACAGCGCTTTGGCCAAAAGCGCTTTCTAAGACCCTCCTATTTTAATTTTTTTAGGTATACCTTAGACAGCGCTTTTCAAAAAGCGCTGTCTAAGCCCCCCCCCTTAGACAGCGCTTTTGCCTAATCCCCCCCTTAGACAGCGCTTTTTACAAAAGCGCTGTCTAAGGTATACGAAAATTTTTGAAACTTTTGTTTTAAACCACATTTTTTCCAGGTTTATAAACCAGAATTTCTACCTGTTTTCAACCAGATTTTGACAGACAATTATCACATTTTATATATGCCATTTTGGCCTTTTTTCTAGCAATTTTTGGCTAACAAATATATATATATATACCAATTCAAATCAATTTTGCCTTAAATGTATCAAAATATATACAAATTTATGTACACATTTACAAGTCATAACATATACTACAAATGTACACATTAATTACACAAATTTATGAACAAACATTGAGCTTTATCAAAATTAAACTAAATATTTGTACTAATCACCATGTTAATGCCTATTATTAGGTTGCCATGGCAGTAGTAGCGGCTTCAAGCAGCCTCCTAGCATCTGTGCCGTGTTCAGGTAACTCTGCAGGGGTCTGCCAAAAATTACAAGCAAGGAATTAATTGTTATTAAACTCCTTTAAGAGCAAGGAATGGATAGTTATTTAAAAATAACAAATATACCTTTCCATATAAGTTTTCCTTTGTGGCTGATGCACCATTAGAAAGCAACAACCTAATTACATCAGCATGCTCACCTCTTGCAGCATGGTGAAGAGGCTGCAAAAATAGGAGATAACCTGTGTGACACGTTTCTTTTGGCCACCAGATACACCTCTATGCATCTCATCTCCCACTATGGTGTCCTTACAAATATCAAGCCCTAAAATCTGTTTCATAACACAATAAATAATTGTGTTTAGTTACAACATAATCAAACCATTAAGCATAATAGTTAGCGATAGTTATGTTACTTGCAAATGAACCAAACTACATTACATTATTACATTATGATAGTCACTATATAGTTATTTGATTAAGATCGGACGAATTAAAATCGTAAATAATTATATAAATTTATATAGGACATTGATGTTTTTTTAAGGTGAGACATACTTTAACAATAATATCTTAAAAGAATCACAATGTAGGGTAGGTGAATGAAAATTTATGCAAAGGTAATATACTTTTTTTCTTAGTGACTAAGCCTTATTCATAAAAAAGACAAAATTTGGCTGGTGGGAGTAGTTTAAAAATATAACTTTTCTAAAAAGTCATTAGTTGTTATTTTATATTCCCACTCATTTTAAGTGAAACATAAAATGTTGGAAGAAAAATAAACTTACTTTTAAAGTATAATCAGTAATGAGACTACTTTCTGTTCCTTTCACTGCAGTAGCCTACAATACATAACAATAATTGAATTAATTTATAATGAATTATTTTATTGAATAATAATAATAATAATAATAATAATAATAATAATAATAATAATAATAATAATAATAATAATAATAATAATAATGAAAGTACCTTCATGAAAAGGTCAAGTTCTGCTTCAGGAAATATACCAGCTTCCTTTTCCCTTCTGGCAAGCTCACTTAATAGATCTTTAATAACATTATATAAAATAAAAATAAAATTGTTAATAAATTAATTAGACAAAAATTTTAAAAAATGAAATTTGAATTTTGAGAGATTATTTTAAATTACCATATCTAGTTCCAACTCCTTGACATCTAGCTGAGAAATCCAATGTTTCTTTAACAGTCATTTCTCCAACATGAACATCATTTTGACTAATATATGCTGAAGTTTTTCTTGGCACAAATTCATTAAGTTTGTGTCCATTGTAAGTAATTTCTCCTTTTACCTATTCCATTAAAAAAACATATTATACCTTAAATAACATTTATTATATTTAATAAAGGTCAAATTTGTAATAAAATAAAATTTATGAGGGTGGAATGTACCCTCAATTCAGCATCCAATTTTCCAGCCAATGCCAGCAATAGGGTTGTATCTGGTGGCCAAAAGAATCAATTTCCATAAAAAATAATACAGTTTATCTAAAACAATAAAATTCATAGAGCTACAACCATGTTCACTCATCATTGGCAATTGACAATAATATATCTCACAAGTTATATATCTATCAAATAACAGTAAAAAAATAGGGTTTTGGATTCATAATTTTCTATGGAGAAGTAGGGTTTAAGAGAGAGGTAAACATTGAAGTAAAACAGAGAGTAAAGAATTATGATGTGGAAGAAGAAATTGAGAGAAAGGAGAATAGAAACGATTTGTAGCACTTATTCTTTGAAAAACCAAGCTTGATATATACCTGTATCATACTTGTTGCTATCAATATCTATGCCAATAACCCGTGATGCACCAGCACTTTTTGCACCCTCTGCAACCTGTCAAGTACAAATTATAATTAAATTACGAAGTGCATGATCAGGGTTAAGCAATGAGAAGAAAATTCACAATCCCAATCAGATAAGTGTATGACATGGCAACCGCGATAATATACATCTCCACGGATAAATATAAGATGATTTTCTAAACACACATCATGAACTCATTAGGTATGCACAGAGAGGTTAAGGTACAATACTAAATCCTATAACTCTTTCATAAAATAACAGAAAATGGACAATAGTTAAGAGTTACCAGTTGGAACACCACATCCAAGAAGACAAACTTTGTCCAAAGGAGCATCAGGATGAATCTTAGCTACACTAACATCATGAACAACAGTGTATTGACTAAAAGTAGAATCGGGCATCAGGAAACACACTAATCTCACCAACTTAACATTTATAACTCACACCAGAACATTTTAAACCTATCAAATGTGAGATTTATTACTTCAAACTTAATTAAACTAATATTCAACAATAATATCTATAAACCCATAACTAAAAAGCAAAAGTATTGCATTGTAAGAAGCAAAAGACTATGCCTTGCAAAATTCAGAATCGTGAGTGTCCTGCAACAACAAGCAATGCCAAAACTCAAACATAAATTCATGTATCCAAATTGCAAGCAGCAAACAGTGCATTCACCAATGCATATCCATGACAAAGCATCTTGACAACATTGCACAAAATATAGAGATACAAATAACAAACAATGCATCAGTCATTTGCACCCACATATCAGCAATAACATTTAAGAATTTCCATTCATCACAAGGCAGTGCAAGGTTAACGTAGCAGAATTTGTGTTTTCACTAATAGTCAAAAGTATTTCACTCACAATTGACAGCAATTTGCATTCTCAATCTAACAGAAAGTTGAGTTTAATGGATTAATTTCATACTAACTCAGTTCCTAACTTCTAACAGCTAACTAAACGATTTTTATAACAGAATCCAATTTCACAATTCATTCAATTAATTCAGTACCTTAAAATTCTAACCACAGCAGCTATGCGAAGACTATAACCATTTGGTTCAAAGGCTAACAGAATCAACAGCAAAATGTTTACCTAATCTATTGGAAACTAGAAGAGCTTTTTGAGAGTCTTAACTAATTTCTTTTCAATCTAACAAGGGCTAACTAACCCTGCCCAACGTGTAAAAAACCTGACCGACTCCATGCCCGATTCGGTTACGATCCCCATACTCTATATAACAGATCAACCTTCATTCTGCAGAAGGTTGGAGCTTCCTACATCTTCAACAGATTGGTTCATCTTCAACTTCACCTTTTACTCTTCAATAGAGTTTCGATTCTTGCATATGCTTCAATCTTCTTCACCGTCCAAAGCAACAATGGCCAAAGCCAATCTTCTTCACTGTCGAAACTCAAACCTGCAACTCTGTTGAGCTCCTTCACCATCACCCTAACAGAACAACGGAATTCAACCTTCAATCCAAATAACACTGAACTGAATTCCATGATCTTCACCAACCAGAAAATGAAGCTCTCCATCAACCTTGAATCATCTCTCTGCTTTTTTTTCTACGTTCAAGAAAGTGTAGAAAAAGAAGATAGAAGAACAGTAGGAGAGATTCGTTCTATACTCCATAAACAGAACTCTCTCGCACAAGAACCCATAAATAGAAAACGAGGTGAAGAAGATTACTTGATGACCGGTAGGCGAACAAAGCGAATGTCTTGAACAGATTCCCTGAGCTCAGCTGGTGTTAAACATTGATCCCTGGCACATTAAAACAAAATTATAAACATATACAAAGCAAAGCAATGCAATATACATTTATTGAGATTGCAATAACAAATGCAAGGAATGAACCTTATGCGAAGACCCGAGAACTTGTCAAGTTGGGGATCGTCGCCGAGTGATTTGTTGTATGGTTTAGGTTTAGGGTTAGGGTTAGGGGGTTGGTCGAGAAGACAATCCTGAACTGCATCTTTGAAAACGGACATATCAGGTCTCTCCCTCCGCGGTACAACATCGTCATCGCCATCAAAATCAACTGCAATTATAAGAATGAATGGATTGATGTTAGGTTAAAGACATAATGTGGAGATGAATGAATGAAAGTGAAGAGAGGCTTACGCGGTGAAGGAGAAGCAGGAGGGGTTTCGGGAACTTTGTCTTGAAGAGAAAGGAGAAGATCGAGGTCGTCTTCGTTACTTGACATGGTGGTAGTACTACAGATGATATTGCGGTGATTTCGCAACACAGAAGATAAGAAAAAAGAGGATTAGGGTTTTGGTTTTCGAGGTGTTGATTGGTTTTGGAGAAGAAGACGAGAGGGAAAACAAACACCCTCAAATATTTTGGTTTTAATTTTTTTTTTAATTTAAAGACTTTAGACAGCGCTTTATCAAAAGCGCTGACTAAGGTCTATATTTAAAAGCGCTTTCTAAAAGCGCTGTCTAAGGGGGGGTCTTAGACAGCGCTTTTAGAAAGCGCTGTCTCAGACCCCCCCTTAGACAGCGCTTTCATTATTTTTTTGGAACATTTTCCGTGTTTGATTTTAATTTTAACCTTAGACAGCGCTTTCTTTTAAAAGCGCTGTCTAAGATGCGCTGTTAAAAGTCATTTTTGGCGTAGTGATTATAGCACTTTATCAAAATTAAATAGTTCCATAATGCGTTTCTAATATTTTCTTTGTTTAATAATCTTAATGAAAAGTTATCACTCCAAAGAGAGTTTGTCTTTCACTTTATTGCTTTAGAAGCACTAATTTAAACAAAGATAATATGACAAAATTTATGTCATCTTAAATAACACCTTTAATGTCTTTGGATCGCAAAACTTTTAAATTATAGACCCGTGTAATTTGGAGTGTACTCACTTTTTAAAATAGAGCCTAACTTTAAATATACTAAATTGTGAGAAAATTTGAGTTTCTCCATCCTTACGTAAAGTCTATAACCAAGAACATAATGTTCATATTTTATTCCTAAAAGTTAAAACTTTTGAGAATCAAAATCTAACTTATTTTGCATATACAGAAACTATATTAGTTTATTGAGAACAAAAAAATATACTCACCAAAATACCAAGTGCATAATTTGTGTCAAGTCTTTAGACAACAACCTCAATTGTTAGTGGTATTTTGTTACAATGATCAAACATTAACAATTAATATTGATAAATAATAAATCCTTATAATTATAGGTGTGAGTATAATCACGGAATACTTTCATGAATTTACGTTCACGCGACTTTATTAGGCACGTCAATAAATTATTATAAAGACATGCAAATATTTAATGGTAAATTATAAGACAAAAACAAGATACCAGCACACTATTAATCCACAATCATTGATTTCCACGAATTAACTGCAAAATATACTCTCAACATAATGATCAAACATTGGTAAAAATTCATGCAAGATAATGTAAATCTTTGACATCAACCATTATCCACATGAAAAAAAATTAATGATTACCACATATTCACCATCACAGATATGTAATTATCCAGTCAAATTGTATCTTCTTTTTAGCCCACTATAACAATGGGAATAATTCTATATTACATCTTTTATAATTTCAACTGAATCAAATATATGCAACAAAGGTTACTTTTGCAACTTGTTGTTTCAACAAACTCAATCAAAATTATTACACAATTTAATAAATTAAATTAAAAAAGGTCTTAAACTTACAAGGCACACTACCCATAAAGTGTAGGTCGGATTCGTAAGTTTTGTCGAATTCCTTATAATCATAAGATTACTTAGCGACCCTTAACGTGAAAACAAATTCAAAAGAAAATAATA
Source organism: Lathyrus oleraceus (assembly GCF_024323335.1). NCBI lineage: Eukaryota > Viridiplantae > Streptophyta > Magnoliopsida > Fabales > Fabaceae > Lathyrus > Lathyrus oleraceus. The sequence goes on from NC_066580.1 coordinate 122,159,481, forward strand.
AATAGCATGAAATAAAAAAAATTAGGGTAGAAACTTAATAACTATTAAACTCAAAATCATAATCATGTTATAAACCAAATATTCAATTTTAAATCAAATAAAATTATTTCATGTTAAAATTGATTCACAGACATACTCTATGACTCTTTAAATAAATGAACAAATATTCTAGAATCAAAATTTTCAAATAAATAAATAAATAAAACAAATCTTCATATGCTTATAAATAAACAATATATAAATTTGTAATCTAAATAAACACTATATAAATTTGTAATCTAAAATTCCTAAAATTTAAAGAGTCAAAACCTTAATTTTGGTACTTAGCAAAATTGGATCACAATCTTTTGAGATTTATTAAGTGCTATATAAAGGTAATTGATCTTTCAATAAATTATATATAATAATCAAATTAAATATATATAATAAATCTTCATATGTTTTATTTCTCAAAATAATCTATAAGTGCAAAATCTATCTCAATCAATTTCAATTTTCAAATAGAAATCAAATTTGAAAATTTTGCCAAATAAAAAAATATTGTTTTCAAAACAAATCACCCAAATCAAATTTCAATCTTTATTTTCTATAACAATGAATAGATATATATAACAATATAACATACTTATAAATAAGTCACATCGAAATATTTGATTTGAAAATCACAAAAATCAAATTTCAAATTTTAATTGAAGTTTGATCTAAATCCAAATACAATTGTATATCTCTAAATCAACAAAGAAAAATCGATTATATCTAAATAACATAAAATAAACCCATAAATTTTAATCAAATTCACGTAAGATTATATATGTCATTTATTCTCATATTTAGGTGCAAAATGAGTTTTTTTTTGGATCAAGGTATCCAAAACAGTTAAAAACTTACCATCATGTTCCAAAATTTGACAAAGTCAAAAAAAAATCTCAACTTCTCTAGAATATATACACAATACAAAAAAAATGATTTTAACATATAAATGAACAATTATTGACCAAAGAAAAATAAGAAAAAACCAAAAATTTGGAACATATTACTAATTTCAAATACATATGTGTGACACTATATATAGTAGCATATAATAATTAAACTCAAATTACCATTCAAAACTAAATTAATCTTGCATACAATATAACCGACGACTTATAATTTTGGATTTATCACTTTAGGTTGATAATTTTTGTTGGAAAAATAGCCATAAATCTCAAGTTTAAGATATCCGGTTTCACAAAAATTCGAATGACTCAGACATTAAACATACACCCACATAAATCATAATCAATAATCTATCCTACTAAATCAAACATAAAAATCCAACCTAATACCCTTTGTTATTAATTTATTAATAATTATACAAACATTCTCAATAACAAAGATTAAGAGTATAATCTTAGTGCGGAAACCATAGGACGGAAACCATATATATATATATATATATATATATATATATATATATATATATATATATATATATATATATATATATATATATATATATATATATATATATATATATTAATGTTAGAAATGTCCGAATAAATGAATCATTGACACAAGTGTTGGCCATTTGAATCATAATATAAATTATACAAATTAATTATGATTGATTTGTATAGACAAACCAATTAACATCGAATTTCATTAATTTGATTTGATTTTTAACGGAATTAAAAAATTTCCAATCGAAACAATTAATTTGATTTGAATTCCAGTTAATTGGAATTCACCTGAATCAATAAACATTCCTTTTAATGAAATTGTATTCACGGAATCATAAGAAATTACAATTGTCACATAAGAGCAAGAAAGAAATAGAGAAATAAACAAGAGAAAGTGTGTTTGTAAATCATTAAAAGGGACGTTTTATTCTTAGGTAGAAGACTAAACGATTCATATTCATATAATCAAAAACTTTGACTATGAATTATTCTATAAGTCTAAATTTAAATGAATCTTTAAAAGCAAAACACATAAGAACCTACTTGTTTACAGAATAGAATAGAAGAATATTAATGCCATTACAAGTAACACAAGACCTATATAAATAAAATATTCACCAAAAAAAATAAAGAAAAAGAAAATGCAGACTGGTACTATCAACAACACTGGATCAAACTCACCATCTCGAGCTCGTCTCTGAAAAAAAAAAGAATATTTAGAATAAAAAATAATAAATATTCATATAAAAAGAAAAAGAAAATGCTGTTAGAAACAAAATTCGACACTAACCTGGGTTGAAGTCATAACCTCTGAGTTGTGAATGAAACTCAAAGATGAGACAAAGAGAATATAATTATATGCTACAGGAATCTGATATTATTTATACTGTAAACTATAAACCTTATTTATTATTTAGGTCTAATAATAATTAGTTTTATATTGGCCTTTATTAAAAATAATAATAATAATAATAATTAATTTCTTTATTACAGATTTGGACTCTTTCTTGTTTAATCTTTTTAAAACCAATCTCAATTATGAAATTTGTGCAAATACTTTTTAATAATGAGCTCAAATAATTAAATGTACATGATTTTTTATTTCCTATTTTATTAATTTAAATAATTGAATTGGTTTAAATTTATTCCCTGAGAAAATTAAATATTATATCATATGAATTTGCTAAGAATATCTTAAGTGTGATATACACTTAGTTTAAGACAAAATATAAGCACACATATATTTTTTACTCAGTCACTATAAAGGGAAGGATCCAACTTCTAGAGAGAAGAATATAAATATTGTATTACTACTGATATTATAAATTTATAAAGTCATAATATATTAAAATAGGATAAAAAATAAATTGATCCAATTGACAACTATAAGAAAATATATGAATATTAATACTACTATTAGAAATAAAGTCATAAAAAGTAACATGTTGATTTGGTTCAAAATATAATACTACATTAAAAATAAATACTCTAGAATAACAATAATTGATTAGATATTTAAAGATATCAGATTGTAAAAAAAGTATTAAATTAAATTATTAGGTTTTATGGAGAATTGAAAACTAAAAATTAATAAATAAATTTAATATATTCTGTTAATAAACAAAATGGATAAACTATCAAAATTTATATATAAGATTTGATTTATATTGATTTGTTTTAATATTAAAAAATCATTTTTCTTAATTTGCATAGGTGATTTGAATCGCTTTGTATTTAAGTATATTTATTTTTCAGAAAGAATAGTCAAACACAATCATTAGTATCATTTTATTGAATACTAGCTTTTAATGTTTTAAAATGAGAATTGCATGTGAATTTTATGGTAGAGATCGAAATTTTTTGACAATTGTCACCAATACCAGTTGTCTCATCCGGCCCAGCATCAGCAGATGGGGGAGTCAGGGAGCCCGTTGCGAAGAATATCCCAGTTCCAATCTACATTTTCCCTCATAAGATCAGCAACACTAGCTGATTGAAGATGTGTGGGGATATCAAGGTTTAGATCAGCAATTTTTTGATGTCCTGAGCAATCCATCTATCACGCCAAGCATTAAATGTATTACCATCACCTATATGCCACAAGCAGTTTTCTTCAACTTTGGGCCAGATATTAACCATGTTCTTCCAAAAACTATAGTCATATTTTTTCAAGCTCATGTTGTTTCTGTCAATTTTGCTTGATTTGGTGGAATCCGCTTTCAACACGTTTTGATTTCTTTCCACTATTGAAAGATGTTGTCTTTTATCATGGGCCACACTCTTATCCGACACTTTCACCTCCTTATTAGTAATAACCAATTGGTTAAATTATTTGTTGCATTATTATCATTGTAAAGTAATAAATTGATGCCAAATTAAATATAGGACCGATTTGTTTTATCTTTAAAAAATGGATTTCTTTTGTATTTTTAAAAATTGATTTTATAAAATTGAATTTTAAAATATTATAAAAAAAATTATATTTATTTTTCTAAATTGAAAGATTAACTTTGACATCTTATAACATAAATATACATTATTGAATATCAAAATATAATCAAAATCACAATTTTTTCAAAAAAATTGTATTTCAAAAATAATTTTCATGAAAACTAACTTCAAAATTAAGTGATTTTTTGAAATTTCGACATAATTTTTTTTCAATAAAATGATGTAATATATAAAATAATATTTTAAAAATAATTATTCAAATTGAATTTTCATTTGAAACTTTTATAAAAAAATTCTTTGTAAATTTTTTTTACACAAAATTATGTAACATTATAAAAATCATTATTAAGAAAAGAGAAAATAAACAAGCCCATGATATAATGTGATTTTAAGTATAAAAAAGTTAGCTATGGCACGTCTATTTATAAACTTTTAAAAAAAATATTAATATTCGGCCTTTCGACCGATTAATTTAAGGGGGTCAATTTTACCGTCTACTTATGAGGTCTCGTTTAAAGTCATATCAAAACTCTGTATGGACATGGCCTAACACGTGAATTATTTGCATCTAGCAAAATTCTAACCTAAAAACTTGAGAGGAACACACTCTTAACACACTTACATTTTAATAATGGCCTTTAAGAATTTAACTTTTAAAGAATAAAAATAAAATTTTCATCACAAACAAAAGAGAAAATAAATAATTATATATTTTTTTATTAAAGTCAATAGATTATTTACGAAAATTATAATTAACCACTAGTATTAATTCCGAGATACGACCATCCACTTTAAGGAGTGACTATGGGATACCATTAAAATTAAAGACTCTGGATTATGCTAAGGTTCTCCAAAAGGGATTATGCTAAATATGGGATACCATTACGGAGAACTAGAAATAAAATGGCCTTTGAAGAAATTAGGTATTCCTATAAGAAGACTCTGGATTATGCTAAGGCTTTCCAAAAGGGGAGGTTACAACCATGAATAAACTCAAGCGCATAGACAAAAAAAATCTAACAACTGTTGGTGTAAGTCCTAGAGGTCAATACTTTTGATACTTGTATCGAATTATTTATTAATAATAAAAGGCTTTTTCTTTATTATGTTTGTCTAATAAAGTCCCTAGAATAGATAGTCCGTTTAATGTATCAAGTGTGACTTAATCATGAGATCACATTAAACATAAGGACATTATTCTTAAAGTATCCATAGTCGAGCTTTATTGTGAAGTGGGATAACATTAAAGCATTAATACTATTATGTATATAGACTGATGATCACATCTCATGGATCATGGATAAGGAGTTATCAAGTATTAAACATAGGTATGAATATTAAGAGTAATATTTATACTGGATTGACCCGCTATGAGAATACTATATAGAAAGTTATGCAAAGTGTCATAAGTTATTCTTATGGTGATAATGGTGTATACCACCCTTCGACCTGAAACCACTATGGACCCTAGATGTAGAGTCGAGTGTCTTATTGCTGATCAAACATTGTCTGTGACTGGATGACCATAAAGACAATTGATGGGTACTCCATGAAGCGTGCTAAGGGACATGAGTGACCTAGATGGAATTTGCACATCCTGCGTAACAGGATAAATGTTTATGGGTCCAATATTGAACTGGACAAGGATGACACGGTTTATGGCTTGTGTTCAATATAGACATGAGGGCAAAAGGGTAATTGTACATATAAGTAATATCACAAAAGGATTTGTCAGATCACATGACATTTTTGTGTCTTGGGTAGTAGTGATGTGTTGCTAGATACCGCTCACTGTTTATTATGTTAAATGCGTGATTTAATATAATTGCCAATGCCGCGAAAACCTACAGGGTCACACACAAAAGGACGGATTGATGAGAGATAGAGTAACTAAGGAATACCGCAATGTACGGTGCCCTTAAGTGAATTGTAGAACATCGTAAGGTACGGTGTACTTAAGTAGAATACGAAATATGGTAAGGTACCACGCGCTTAAGTGATTTTGGCATATTATAAGATATGGGCCACATACACTTGAGTGAGCTTTTTAGCTTACAGCCCACACAAGTGGTTCTATAAATAGAACCCTTGTGTAGAAGCATTTATGCAGTTGCAATTTCGTTTCTCTCTCTCTCTCTCATTCAAAGCCTTCATTCATAGCAGCTAGCGCTGAGATTGAAGGAATCTGTTCGTGTGGACTGAGTAGAGGCGTTGTCATCGTTCAACGTTCGTGATCGCTCCGTAGATCTGCATCAAAGGTTACAATCGCCACAAGAGGTAACAATTCTATCACTGATCATGGCCATTCGTAAGGATCACTAAAGGAGAAATTTTAAATTCCGCTGCATTTTGGATCGCCCTTCTCCTTCAGTGGTATCAGAGCCACTTACGAAACCATGCATCTGATAGCTGTTTATTTTCTATATTTTCTGTATTAATACGATTAAAAGACAGAATGAATCAAAGAATAAACGAGTAATTAAATTTGGCATCATGTGTGCACGATTTGGATGATTGATGTTGACTATGCTTCGGAATCCGACATTAGTATGGTGAAGCAACGATACATCGATCGTCCATAAGTTATGCAATTGAGATCAATCAAGTTATATATATGATATAAGTAATCCTGATGCAAAATCCGATATATATGATATATTGTTTCTGTTTCGTTCATTCAAACACTTAATGGTTGTTTTCCTTTGAGCGGTCAATGGTCGTTTGCTTCTTGATCCGACATTAGTATCGTGAAGCAATGACGTGTTGATCAATCATACTGAATCAACAATTGAGATGTGTTTGACGGTCTGAAATTGGTGCATTAGGGTTAATGATGGCACAAGGGTTGTGTTGTCAAAGAGTTATGCGATTAGGGTTGTGACTGCACAAGAGTTGTGCCTTAAAGTATCAAGTGTTGATTAGGGTTGTGACTGCGCAAAAGTATAAAGTGACCCCCGTTCCCGCTGACCGAGCAGCGGACCCCCGACTAACTCTGCGTAGTGTGATTGGTCGCTGAAATTTAATTTTGTTTTAATTAATTAAAAGAATTAAAATTAATAATAATAATGTGTTTATTATTATTGTCTTGTGGTGATCGGTTATGGCCTTAGTTTTCCTTTATTTTGTTTTGGGTTTTTAAAATACGACCTGCGTGTTGTGCCTCTCTTTTAATCTCTTAATGTAACTTCTTTTCTCATTTCACTCCCTCGTATGTAAAATGAGTTTCTTTTATGTAATGTAATGTTATGAAGAAAGATAAGAATTCAATATCAAAGGAGGACAACCTTGAAGATCTTGCTTGGAAAAACTTAGATCGTTATTAGGTTAGCTTAGGTTCTCTCATTGGCTTGGGAGAACAATTGCGCTAGGGGTCATAACTGTTTCATTATGTATGTTGATGCATGTGAATGTATGTTGATGCATGTGAGAGACGATTTATATGATAAATAAGCCGGTGAGATCAGAATAATTGCAAATTCCCTCAAATTAAATATTAAGTTTATGCTTTCCAAGTTTTAACACTCATCAAGACTAGTATCGGATAATGTAGGTTTCGCTTACGCGAGGTGCATGTTCTATATTAGTAAGGTGCGATGGGATAATTGTAATATCCAATTGCTAAAACAATGGGTAAAACTTAACTAAGCAAATTATAATAAGATTATATATGTTTAGAAGCAAGAGTTGGAAATGATCCATGTGATGGATTGGAATAAGGAGTTATTCACCCAACTAAATTATTTGAGAGTTGTATTAGATACAATTGGAAGGAGTTCCTACCTAAATAACCTAGTTTTGTATAATCCGCCTACGCGGACTTAAAACAAAGTGAAATGTGGATCTCGACCCACTAGAAAATCTTCCAACGAGATTTTCTGAATCAAATGGTGAGGGTCATTTATTTTGAGTAAAATAGTGGGAGCATATTTAATTAAAGGCCTAATTAAATATGTTATTGATACTTATATTTTCATGTAGATTACCATGACAACAAACACCTCTAACAACATTTTGCGATCAATCCTTGACAAGGAAAAATTGTCTGGGACAAATTTTCTGGATTGGCACCGAAATCTGAGGATTATCCTCAAACATGATAGAAAGTTGTATGTCTTGGAGAAACCTGTTCCTGTAGAGGAACCTCCTAGTTCTGCACCTAAGGCAGAAAGAGATGCTTATAAGAAGCATGTCGATGATGCCAATGAAATTGCTTGTCTCATGCTAGCTACCATGAACTCAGAGTTGCAAAAGCAACATGAGAACATGGCAGCGTTCGATATGATCGAACACCTGAAGATGCTCTATCAAGAGCAAGCAAGGCATGAAAGGTTTGAAGTTTCAAAAGCCCTTTTTCAAGGCAAGTTAGCTGGGGGAGCCCCTGTAGGTCCCCATGTGCTCAAGATGATTGGGTATGTGGAGAACCTTGAGAGGTTGGGTTTTCCCCTCGGAAAGGAACTTGCGACTGATTTAATCTTACAACCGTTGCCAGATAGATTCAGTCAATTTGTCCTAAATTTCAATATGAATGATATGGACAAATCTCTTCCTGGACTGCTATCCATGTTAAGAACTGCCGAGCCGAATCTGAAGTCAAAAGGGAAGTCCATTCTGATGATCGGAAATGGAAAGAGACAGAACAAAAGACCCACCAAGTAGGGTGATAAAGGGAAAGGCAAGGAAGTTGCCAAACCCAAACCCACTGTTGCTGCTTTGAAGCCTAGTGGAGGCATAGCAAAGGAAGGCACCTGCTTCCATTGCGGTAAGACCGGACACTGGAAGAGAAACTGCCCAAAGTACCTGGAAGATAAGAAGAATGGAGTAGAGACTTCAACTTCGGGTATTTTTGTTATTGAAATTAATTTATCTACTTCTGCATCATGGGTATTAGATACTGGATGCGGTTCTCACATTTGTACCAATGTGCAGGGGCTAAAAAGGAGTAGAGATTTGGCAAAAGGTGAAGTTTACCTACGAGTTGGCAATGGAGAAAAAGGTTATTGCTTTAGCCGTAAGAACTTATGTATTGACTCTACCTAGTGGTTTAATAATTCAGGTAGAGAACTGTTATTATGTACCTGCAATTAGCAGGAATATTATTTCCGTTTCTTTTTTGGACAAGTTTGATTTTTCATTTATAATAAAGAATAATTGTTGCTCAATTTATTTGAATGATATATTCTATGCTACTGCACAAATGAACAATGGACTATATGTCCTTGATCTTGAAATGCATATTTATAATATTAATACTAAAAGGATGAAACCTAATGAGTTAAATCCAACTCACCTTTGGCATTGTCGATTAGGCCACATAAATGAGAAACGCATTTCCAAACTCCATAAAGATAGACTCTTGGACTCTTTTGATTATGAATCATATGAGACATGCAGATCTTGTTTAATTGGAAAGATGAAAAAGTCTCCATTCACAGGAAAAGGTGAAAGAGCTAATGATCTTTTGGCCCTCATACATACTGATGTATGTGGACCACTGAACATACCAGTTAGAGGAGGTTTTCAGTACTTCATCACATTTACTGATGATTTCAATAGATATGGTTATGTGTATTTAATGAAACACAAATCAGAGTCCTTTGAAAAGTTCAAGGAATTCAAGAATGAAGTACAAAACCAACTGGGTAAGAATATTAAAACTCTTCGATCAGATCGAGGTGGTGAGTATTTAAGCCTAGAGTTTGATGACCATCTAAAAGAGTGTGGGATCATATCCCAACTTACTCCTCCTAGAACACCCCAATGGAATGGTGTATCTGAGAGAAGAAACCGAGCCCTGTTAGACATGGTCCGATCCATGATGAGTCACGCCGATCTTCCAAACTCCTTTTGGGGACATGCATTATTGACAGCAGCTTACACACTTAACCGTGTTCCATCCAAAAAGGTTGAGAAGACACCATATGAGATATGGAGTGGTAAGAAACCACATATGTATTACATGAAGATTTGGGGTTGCGAAGTTTATGTGAAACGACAAATTTCAACTAAGCTTGAGCCCAAATTTGAAAAATGCTTATTTGTGGGGTATCCTAAAGAAACAAGAGGGTATTACTTCTACAATCCTTCTGAGGACAAAGTCTTTGTCGCTTGAACTGGAGTTTTCCTAGAAAAGGATTTTATTTCCAAAGGAATTAGTGGGAGGAAAGTAGAGCTTGAAGAAATTCAAGAATCACAGAGCATCGATACACCTGTGGAGGAATTAGAGCAGGAAACACAAGTAGTTGTGGAAGAGCAACCTGCTCAAGTAGAACAAGACCAGCGTAGGTCAAGCATGATACGTCACCAACCTGAGAGATATGGATATCTCATAACTGATCAAGGTGATGTATTACTCATGGATCAAGATGAGCTTGTGACCTACCAAGAGGCCATAACTGGTGTCGAGTCTGAGAAGTGGCTAGAAGCCATGAAATCTGAAATGGATTCCATGTACACAAACCAAGTTTGGACCTTGGTAGAGCCTCCTGTAGGAGTTAACCCTATAGGATGCAAGTGGGTCTTCAAAAAGAAGACTGACATGGATAATAAGGTACATACCTATAAGGCAAGACTAGTTGCAAAAGGATATAAACAAATTTATGGGGTTGACTATGATGAAACCTTTTCACCAGTTGCAATGCTTAAATCTGTTCGGATTTTACTTGCTATCGGTGCATATCATGATTATGAAATATGGCAGATGGATGTCAAAACTTCTTTCCTTAATGGGAATCTTCTTGAGGATGTGTACATGACACAGCCTGAAGGATTTGACATACCAGAAGAAGCCCAAAAGATATGTAAGTTACAAAGATCAATCTATGGATTGAAGCAAGCTTCCAGAAGCTGGAATCTTCGTTTTGATGAAACGGTAAAACAATATGGATTCATCAAGAACGAAAATGAGCCTTGTGTCTACAAGAAGGTTAATGGGAGCATGATTGTTTTCCTGGTATTATATGTAGATGACATATTACTCATTGGAAACGATGTCCCTACCCTGCAACAAGTAAAGTCTTGGTTGGGGAAATGCTTTTCTATGAAGGACCTAGGTGAAACAGCCTATATATTAGGAATCAGAATCTATAGAGATAGATCATAAAAACTGCTTGGCCTAAGTCAGAGTACGTACATAGAGAAAGTGTTGAGACGCTTTAATATGCATGATTCCAAGAAAGGATTCATACCTATGCAACATGGCCTGTATCTATCAAAAACACAATCCCCTTCAACTAAGGAAGAAAGGGATCGCATGAATAAGATTCCATATGCATCTGCAATAGGATCTATCATGTATGACATGTTATGTACTCGACCAGATGTCTTGTATGCTTTAAGTGCAACGAGTAGGTACCAATCTGATCCCGGTGATGCTCATTGGGTAGCTGTCAAGAATATCCTTAAGTATTTGAGAAGGACTAAGGACTCATTCTTGATATATGGAGGTCAGGAAGAGCTGGCTGTAATTGGATACACCGATGCTAGTTTCCAGAAAGATAAGGATGACTTTAGATCGCAATCTAGTTATGTGTTTTACTTAAATGGTGGCGCTGTGAGCTGGAAAACTTCAGAGCAAGACACAGTTGCTGATTCTACAACCGAGGCTGAGTATATTGCTGCCTCAAGTGCAGCAAAGGAAGCTGTTTGGATCAAAAAGTTCATCAGTGAGCTTGGCATAATTCCTAGCATTGTGGATCCCATTGGTCTCTATTGTGATAACAATGGTGCCATCGCACAAGCTATGGAGCCTAGATCTCACCAACGAATCAAACACATACTTAGGCGTTATCATCTCATTCGAGAGATAATAGATAGAGGAGATGTGAAAATACGCAGAGTACCTACACTTGACAATATTTCTGACCCACTGACAAAGCCTCTTGCGCAGCAGAAGCATGATGGTCATACTAGATCTATGGGCATTATGGGTATGCCTGATTGGCTCTAGTGCTAGTGGGAGATTGTTGGCGTAAGCCCTAGAGGCCAATACTTTTGGTACTTGTATCGAATTATTTATTAATAATAAAAGGCTTTTTCTTTATTATGTTTGTCTAATAAAGTCCCTAGAATAGATAGTCCGTTTAATGTATCAAGTATGCTTAATCATGAGATCACATTAAACATAAGGACATTATTCTTAAAGTATCCATAGTCGAGCTTTATTGTGAAGTGGGATAACATTAAAGCATTAAGACTATTATGTATATAGATTGATGATCACATCTCATGGATCATGGATAAGGAGTTATCAAGTCTTAAACATAGGTATGAATATTAAGAGTAATATTTATACTTGATTTACCCGCTATGAGAATACTATATAGAATGTTATGCAAAGTGTCATAAATTATTCTCATGGTGATAATGGTGTATACCACCCTTCGACCCGAAACCACTATGGACCCTAGATGTAGAGTCGAGTGCCTTATTGCTGATCAAACATTGTCCGTGACTGGATGACCATAAAGACAGTTGATGGGTAATCCACGAAGCATGCTAAGGGACATGAGTGACCTAGATGGAATTTGCCCATCCTGCGTAACAGGATAAATGTCTATGGGCCCAATATTGAACTGGACAAGGATGACAGGGTCTATGCCTTGTGTTCAATATAGACATAAGGGCAAAATGGTAATTGTACAGATAAGTATTATCACAAAAGGATTTGTCAGATCACATGACATTTTTGTGTCTTGGGTAGCAGTGATGTGTTGCTAGATACCGCTCACTGTTTATTATGTTAAATACTTGATTTAATATAATTGTCAATGCCGCGAAAACCTACAGGGTCACACACAAAATGAAGAATTGATAAGAGATAGAGTAACTAAGGAATATTGTAATGTACGGTGCCCTTAAGTGAATTGTAGAACATCGTAAGGTACGGTGTACTTAAGTAGAATACGAAATATGGTAAGGTACCACGCGCTTAAGTGATTTTGGCATATTATAAGATATGGGCCACATACACTTGAGTGGGCTTTTTAGCTTGTAGCCCACACAAGTGGTTCTATAAATAGAACCCTTGTGTAGAAGCATTTGTGTAGTTGCAATTTCATTTCTCTCTCTCTCTCTCTCTCTCTCTCTCTCTCTCTCTCTCTCTCTCTCTCTCTCTCTCTCTCTCTCTCTCTCTCTCTCTCTCACACACACACACACACACACACACACAGACATTCAAAGCCTTCATTCGTAGCAGCTAGCACTGAGATTGAAGGAATCCGTTCATGTGGACTGAGTAGAGGTGTTGTCATCGTTCAACGTTCGTGATCGCTCCGTAGATCTGCATCAAAGGTTACAATCGCCACAAGAGGTAACAATTCTATCACTGATCATGCCCATTCGTAAGGATCACTAAAGGAGAAATTTTAAATTCTGCTGCATTTTGGATTGCCCTTCTCCTTCAACAACAACTACAACAATCAGAATAGAAGGATTCAAATGCAGCAAAACAGACACAAGAATTCTCATTCTAATAACAACATTACTCATAGATATCATATTGAGAATCAAAACTTACCTCAAAGTGGTGCCTGTGTCACTTTTGAAGCTGATAAAAGTCATAGGACAAAGGTCCTAGTAAGGATTGCAGCAATAAGGAGTGGATTGGTGAAACTCAGCACAACAAACCACAACATCACAAAAAGCATTGAATGCGTTGGGAGGAAAACATTGTTGTTAGGTTGGATGATGTTAAAGTGGGACTGAAAGGAGGTGGGTCTTGTGCATATGAATCCAATAGCCAACTCATAAAGTAAGGCAACAAAGAGGTGTTAAGGAAAGATGTACCTAAGATAAATGAAAAAGATCAATTAAACCTTCTTAATAGTGCCAGGATCATGATGAAGTTAGGTACATATATTAAATTCATAAAAATCAGAGCAAGAAGGCCAAGGAGTATAAGGATAAGAAGAGTTGAAGCAAAGGTACCAAGGAAAAAATAGGTAATACCGACGAGATCTACCAAGAGATATATAATAATAAAGAGAAAAAGAGATGATGCAGTCTGTCGCATCCGCGAAAAACAACCGGCGGGCTAAAACAAAACAAACAGAGCCGCCACCGTGCGTTATTTATCCCAAAGAGGGAAAGGAAACGCTCGAAGTAAACATGGAAAAGACATGGTCTTACGACCGAAGATTACAGGGTAAGGGAGTCGGTTACGCAAGGGTAAGGTATTAGCACCCCTCACGTCCGTCGTACTCGACGGGATCCACGCTCAAAAGAAAAGAAGAAAGGTTGCTAAAACACTACTCGAAAGAATGCACACACACATACACTAGGAACAACACACAGGTGGAAAGAGAGGGGAACGGGCTCGCTAGGATATCGCATCTTATGCCTACGTATCTCATCTGGAATGAGAATCAGAGCTACCGTAGTTCGGCTCACGCACGCCAACCAAAACACACACAGGAAACCGACTGCCAATCGCTGGACTTATGTCAGACTCCACACAAAACGGCAAACATGGAAACCGAATGCCAATCGATGGACTTACATCAGACTCCGAACCAACCAACACACACTGGAAACCAACTGCCAATCGTTGGACTTACGTCAGACTCCACACCAACAAACACCAATAGGATACGGACTGCCAATCGCTGGTCTTACATCCATATCCAAACAAACAAGTTAATAGGGAGTCTGGAACTCGAGCCTAATAATTGTCCAGCAAACACACTCAAAATGAAAAAGGGTGCCCGGAGAGATCTCGTACGATCTCCTGCCTACGTACCTCATCTGGTATGAGGATCAGGGCAACGTAGTTCCCCTTAACAGGGGAGAAACTTTCTCCTAACCAGAGACTGGGAAATGACAAACTAAAAGGGAGACTGACTCGAGCCTAATAGTTATCATGTAATCCACCATGGTCCTAGGTTGAGGTTTCTATCTAACTTGCACAGGCAGCAAGCTATCCTAAACAGCACAAGCAAAGCAAACATACACACAATTAGCACACACTATATACAAACAAAGTGGGCTCACACAAGGTTAGGCTGTGAAACACAAGCCAACTGGAATCGGGTGTAGTTAGCTCTTAACCCTAACATTGAGAGTTAGGGTGAAGTAGATGAAATGGGAAGTGAGGGTAAGACCTCACAGCTCTTATCCCTGGCCTGGGAGAGCTTCAGACAAATGAAAGTGGGAGTTCAGAAAGTTGGAACTCTTCTCCACATGTGACTGACACAACAAAGATCTTGGGTTAATATCCACAATGCATCAACACAAGGTGTGTGAGCAAAGTGGATGACACACTGAATAGCAGGAGATGGATTGCACATCTCTTTTATCTGTCAATTGCCTCATAGAGGTCTTTTCCTGCTTGGCACAAAAATAAACATACACAAGCATTGCCTCTTAAGGAGGGCTTCAGACAGGTGCCTGCCCAAGTAACAGGACAGGTCTTCCAGACTACATGAAGTCAGAGAGTTATACCTATGTGGTTAAGCAACCAAGAAAAAGCAAGTTCAAATTGAACTTAAGCAACTTATGTACCTGTAGAAACATCAAACAAATCAGTTCAATTGTACAGACAAACAGACAGTCATGAATATCAACAGTCAAACCCAATGAGCAAAGGCATAAGCCAACAAGTCAAACTCAAATGAGTTAACAACCCTACAAAACACACAAAGTTAGTAGTCAAAAGTAAGCATCAACTGCTCAAGTGAGATGGCACCATGAACCATATAACCAGGATGTTCAACCTGAAATCAAAGCTCAAAGATGAGACAAACCACTAGGTCAAGGCCTAGGGTCAAAGAGGGAGAAAAAATTCAAAACAGAACATGAAATTCAACATGAATCAACCTCAATCAATTAAGAACATCATCCAAAAGGTCTCATCTCAATATCAATTACCAATTTCATTTCATGAACCAAACATGGCAAGGTATGCATATTGTGACAACAGAATGAACAAATGCACATTAATTCAAAAATGATTCAATTAATTTTGGCAAAAATCATGGGTAAACAGCACATACAACATGATTATCACACAAAATATTAGAGCATTTGGACAACATTAGGCATGGTAATCAAATTGTATAAGGCAAGGCAATCAAAACAAGCTCAAATATGACACCAAATGTTACACCAACTTAGCACAAGCCTAAAACAGAAATGGTAAAAGGTAAAAACCTCAAATCAAAGCCAAAACAACCTTTAACATGTCTAGAAACAATGTGCAAAATTTCACATCCATTGGATAAACAACCAGCATTTCACAAAAGATTGAATTTCAAGACACTTCAAAAGCTCAAAAATGACCATCCAGAATGAAAAATCTCAATCAAATCAGAAATGATTCCAAAAATTCCACAAAAATTCATGAGCATTCACAACATTCATATCAAGCATCATACAAAAAATTCAGAACAATTGGAATTCATTTGGCATGGCAAATTCATCACTCAAGTTGGACATCACAAGGTGTGACACAAATTGTCACACCTAACTTCGAAAAATCATAAATCAGCAATGGCAATTGATAAAAATGCAAACTCAACACCAAAATGTCCAGCAAGATGTCTAGTTTCTACATGTAAAATTTCATGAGCATTAGATTAAAATTGAGCATTTCACAAATGAAGAAGCAAGGCAATGTCAAGAATGCATACATGTACAAGAACCCTAGGGAAAAATTAAATCCAACCAGGCACCATTTTGGAAAAAATGATCATAAAATAGTAGACTAAA
Organism: Lathyrus oleraceus; assembly: GCF_024323335.1. Lineage (NCBI taxonomy): Eukaryota > Viridiplantae > Streptophyta > Magnoliopsida > Fabales > Fabaceae > Lathyrus > Lathyrus oleraceus. The sequence goes on from NC_066580.1 coordinate 122,176,073, forward strand.
TGAGGAACATAATGCAAAAAACCTCATCAATTTTGGAGCTATTTACAATTTAATGTGAATTTATGAAGTGAGAGAAAAAATGAAAAATGTATGAAGAAGCATGTGGAGATGGCATGGAAAAAAAATAAGATGAAGCATATGAACCTACACAGCCAGGATCGAACCCGGCCTAATTTCAAATGGGAATGGGCGCGCGCTGCATGGGCTTCCCATGCAGCCAATCACAGCGCAGCCCTAGCATAGCCTAAGGGAACGGTTTTGAAACCGTGGCCTAAACATGTTCATCATCTTCTCCAGCAAACACGCGCGCCATGAACAGTAGATGTTCATCATCATCATGAACAATTTTCTCAGTTTTTGAAATTGGACATATCAATAGCTAGATCTTTCAATGCATAACAAGAATCCACAATCAAATTAACACGAAACAACGAAACATGCATGAATCGAAGGATTTAAGTTTCATCATCAAAACTTTAAACACATGGTTCTTCATGGATATGGCACGAAATCACTCGATTCAAAGTGCAGATTCCTCACCATTAAGAGATCTACAAGACTATATCAACAATTTCATGAATTAAAGAAGTCGAAAAAGTGACCTCTTGAAGTGCAGCTCTTGGATTCACGTGTTCCAGGCCTTGTAATGGATCAAATGTTGCTCCAGGATGCTTGTGCAAGTAATTGGAAGAGAGATTGAGGCTTTATCGCACACGATTCAACCAGAACTTTGCATCACCATTGATGAACTCAAGCTTGCATATGCTTCAATGTGCACGAATTCCACTGGATCTTCCTTCAATTTTGCTCACCAATGCTTAATAATGATGAATTGATCCAAAAAAAATGCAAGAGATGTGAAGAAATTTGGAGAAAAAATGAGAGAGAATTTTGAGAGACTTTGAGAATTCTAGATCTAGAATTGGGAAATGTGATGAATTCTGTTAGGATTTTCTATTTATATGCTATGCTAAACATGATTAATTAAGTTAAACCAAGTGCTAATGAAAATTAATTGAGTTTGGAGGTGTTTTTGCAAAATTGGAATTTCACCTTATGCATGAAAATGCATGGATGAACAGTACGAATTTGCACTCATTTTCACTTCAAATGATGTTTTGGAGCCAATGGAAGTAATGCCATGTTCAAATAATGCACACATTTTGAATTTCATTTTTCCCTCCAAAAATCCATTGAATTTTCAAATATTTATGTGAATGTAATGCATGTCATGTAATGCAAAATTTGGAAACTAGAGGTTGAGACAAGAATGTTGCAAAAAGAGCCACTTGATTTGGACTTATGGTTTGAAAGTTATGCCCCTTTGAAGTCCAATGTTCACTTGGCCAAGTTTTGATCATATCTCTTCAACCACACATGAGAAATTGATGATCTTGGACTTTTTGAAAATGGGAGAAAAATATCTATAACTTTCATGTTCAACAAAATTTCATTTAAAGCATTTTTTATGATGTAATCTTGAGTTGAAAACCTTTCCATTTTTGGCAATTTCAAATTACAAGTCACTTTCTATTTTTGGAAAGTTTTGTCCTGACTTTATTTTCTTCAATGTTGCTGTTTGAAATGTCAAATGAGACTTGTTTGAACATGAATGGAGTATTTCTAGCCACTTCCCACCTCCAAATCCAACAGTTGACCATGCAGTTGACTTTTGCAGTTGATAGATGACTTGGCCATGCACAGATGAATTTGAGCCTCAACCTCTTGCTGAAATGGCTCCAAAATGAAACCCTAGCTTATACAAGCTCAATAAAATCATATGATGATCCCCATCTCATGAAAGACCTCATCTCCTTGAAAAACCCTGACTGGCATAATTCAACTGATTAGGGTTGACCAGAGGTCAAAACCCTAATCCCAAGGAACTGATCAGGCACAATGAACCTCCTGGTGATGATAAAACCATGATGATGGTGATGTATCACTTCAACCAAGATAACACCCAATCTCCTTGATGAATCAAAAACCCTAATTGAAGCACAAACCCTCAGATGGCTAGTGATCAATTCATGAGACCCTCAAGCTTGAATCTTTTAACCTCTTTATCTTCTGAACAAGACTTAGGAGGATGACTTGCTTATTGTTTCCACATGATATGCCAAGATGCAATGACTAATGACCTACAAAATGAAATGCAATATGCTAAACTAGTCCCAAGAGAGAAGGGCAAATTTTGAGGTGTTACAGCTGCCCCTATTCAATCCACTGTGAACCTGTCGATATGAATAGCCTCGGCTTTCAGATGATCAGGGTGAAGAGTGATTGAATACCAAGAACAGACGAACAATTTGCACTCTGATGGGAAATAATTAACAATGCCTGTCAGAATCGGCAAAGAAGCAATCTCAAAAGAAGAATCCGTCTGGTACGGAGACAGTCGGCCTGAATACCGAACAGAAATTTTGACCTCTATACCAAAATAAATGGTAACACAGGAATAACCATGGCCTGAACACCACATCCGCTGGGGATTACTATTACCTTTCTTTTACTTTTCTTGAACCCCGAAACTTTCTGATGATTTCCTCTTTTTCGTTTTCTTGAACCCCGAACAAATATTTTCTTTTGCGCGAATGATCCCGGATCACCGCAGTTGAACCCCGACAACTTCATAGTAGTCTTGTTTGCCAAATAATGAACTCCGCTCTCCATTTTGAACCCCAGTCGCCTGATGATAACTTGCGATCGCCCTTGTGAACCCCGTTCTCCGGAAAACACCCCGTGTCTCCCTTTCTCCATTTGAACCCCGCTCTCCAGAAAATGCCGCAACATTTCCTTTTCTCCAATTGAACCCCGATCTCCACTTTCTTGTGATAATTCCGCTGGCAACGTCGGAAATAACACCAAAATACCACTCTGATGGCGACATATCAGAGGGTACACCTTCACAAAAGGAAGGTAACATGTGCAATTCTTCCTCAGAAGACACGCATAACGACCTCTGTTGGCCTCAGCCAAAGTCTAAGGTGACACATGATCAGAAGATAATCCTGAGGACCTCATCCCGGATATAATCTTCAACTCCAATCTCCATTTGAACCCCGTTCTCCAGAAAATGCCTCAACACTTCCTTTTCTCCAATTGAACCCCGTTCTTCAGAAAATGCCGCAACACTTCCTTTTCTCCAATTGAACTGTATTTTCGCGCTGATCGCGTAACGTCCTTTGATTTCATTTCCATCTCCGCCCGACAGAAAAGTTTCCTCCAGTATCATACTACTGGGGAACATTGCTAACCTGACGTCATGATGCTAAACTCCTCAGAGTAACATCTCCAAATTCTATCTCGCACGACAGAAATTTCCTCCAGTATCGCACTACTGGGGAATATTATTGACCCAACACCATGATGCTAAACTCCTCAGAGTAACATCTTCACCATCCGGCGAAACCAAATCTCAAGCGGTAACCACGGCTCGAGTAACTGATACTTGCAATGCTGTTGATTTCCTAACTAGCAAAACCACTCCTCAAACGATAACCACGGTTTGAGTAGCATCTTCACCCACTGGCAAAACCAAATCTCAAACGGTAACCACGACTTGAGACTAGCCTATGCTTGCAATGATGATGCATGATATTTTTTAGCGTAATGCTCCATAATCATGGAAATGCTACGCGATTTATTATGCAATATGCTATGCTTATCTACATGATGAATGCATAAAAAGTATCCCCCTCAAGGGACTCTCCTGGGGAGCTCGAGGCACTCTGCTGAGGAACTCGCCAACACTCCGATCTCCACCCTGCTGGGGGATAGTGCTGCTGCTGGGAAATAGGCCACCCTTACCAGGAATAACCTCCTCTGCACCCGGTCCGCTTGGGGACTTCGCTGGGGAAAGAACCACCAACGCACTCTGTGGGGGAAACAACGGTTTTTGATTCGCTGGGGAAATCACAATCCCGACTCTGCTTGGGGAAACCACCACCAACAGATACCTCCACTGGGGAATAGCAACCTTCGGGCCTGGCTGCTAAGGAAACACCGATCTCAAATCTACCGAGGAAATAACCATCCCGACCCTGCTAGGGAAAACACAGACCTTGAATCTGCTGAGGAGGTAACAATCCCAACTCTGCTTGGGGAAACCAAGAAATTCTGGCACAGAACACCCGTCGACTCGTCGAACCATGGCATTCACCATCCAAATCCAATGTCAACTTTCCAATTTTTAGAACTCCCAGACTCGTCTGGACTTTTCTGATTCATCACCTTGTATTCCCGACTTCTCCGTACTCGACTGCGATCGAATTCCTTAGATTCATACAGACTTTCCAATCTTCAGACTTTGAAGAGTCTTCTTGATTAATATCCAGGATCGTCGTACGTCTTTTCGCCGTCTTTCCACCATTCCTCCATTCATTCGTCCCTGATTGGACTCCGTGGGGATCTTTTGTCAAAAGCTTCACATCACAACCTGTAAGTGAGTGAAAAGATCTAACAACACCTGTAAAAGAGATCGTTAGATAAAAACGTGCCCCAGGCGTGCCAAATTTCAACACCTGGGTCACTCAACCTTCCAAATAAGATTTCAAGTTCTCAATCTTATAAACATGCATTGGAAGGGACCTGTATGTCTTAAAATGCAAATATTCTTTATCAAAATAAACAGATGTTTTTGCAATCAAAGCGGTAATGAAAACAAAAAACAAAATTATTTGACTGAATATGCATTTTATTGATTGAAAAAGGTGTGGCTCAAAACCGAGCAATACAAAGGAAGCAATTCCTGAAAAGAGGTAATTGCGCACAAAAGGAAAAATCTATCCTAATGGCAATGCGAAACCGCGATCTCATCGAGTTCCAACTCGGTTACACCCCATATGTCCTCAAGACTCTTCGTGCTTTTCCACCTTCTGAACAAGACATTTCCGACTGCTCCCTACCGGGGATTATCCATGTGTCTTAACCAAAGTACAAACGATCATGCCAGACGCAGTTGTTCGTTTCAATCCCTCTTTTGCCTGGACCGCCCTTTCGGGTTTTCAGTCCACCGGGATACCCTTTTTTGCCCAAGCCGCCTTTTCAGGTTTTCGACTTGCCGGGTGTACAGTTTTTCCTTTTTTATTCCTAATTTTTGCCCGAACCTCTTCATCATTTTTTTTTTGTTCGCCGGGATGCCCATTTTTGCCTGGACTATTTTATTCTTTTCGTCCAGCGGGTCTCTTTATACGAAGTATTTTTTAACTGCGTCCGCATTCACAGGGGATGGAAAATCTTCGCCATCCATGGTCGTTAACAACAAGGCTCCACCAGAGAAAACCTTCTTGACCACGAATGAACCTTCATAATTGGGTGTCCACTTGCCCCTACGATCGTTTTGAGGAGGAAGGATCCTTTTCAGCACCATATCACCCACGTGATACACGCGAGGTCGTACCCTTCGGTCAAAAGCACGCTTCATCCGCTGCTGGTACAACTGCCCATGACAGATGGCCGCCAGCCTCTTTTCCTCAATCAGGCTCAACTCTTCATACCGAGTCCTTACCCATTCAGCCTCTTGCAATTTTACGTCCATCAGGACTCTCAAAGAGGGAATTTGAACCTCAACCGGTAGCACCGCTTCCATTTCATATACAAGCGAGAAAGGCGTTGCCCCAGTAGATGTACGCACCGAAGTCTGATACCCATGCAATGCAAATGGCAACATCTCATGCCAATCTTTATAGGTCACAACCATCTTCTGCACAATCTTCTTGATATTTTTATTGGCTGCCTCAACCGCCCCATTCAGCTTCGGACGATAAGGAGAAGAATTGTGATGCTCGATCTTGAATTCCCGGTACAGTTCTGCCATCATCTTGTTATTCAAATTAGAACCATTATCAGTAATGATTCTCTCGGGAACCCCATATTGGCAAATGATGTCTCTCTTCAGGAATCTGGCGACGACCTGCTTCGTCACGTTTGTATAAGAGGCTGCTTCCACCCACTTGGTGAAGTAGTCAATAGCCACTAATATGAACCGATGCCCATTCGAAGTCGTAGGCTCAATCTTTCCAATCATATCAATGCCCCACATAGCAAACGGCCATGGAGATGACATCAAGCTCAACGGATTTGGAGGCACGTGCACCTTGTCAGCATAAATCTGGCATTTATGACACTTCCGCACGAAATTGAAACATTGGGCCTCCATTGTCATCCAATAATAACCTGCCCTCAGCAGCTTCTTCACCATTGCATTCCCACTGGCATGGGTACCGAACGATCCCTCGTGAACCTCTTTCATCAATTGGCTTGCTTCTTTATCATCAACACATCTGAGCAAGACCCAATCAAAATTTCTCTTGTACAAAACCCCATCCTTTTTCAAGTAGAACACCATGGCCAACCTCCGCAGAGTCTTTCGGTCCTTCTTGGATGCTCCCTCAGGATACTCTTGGGTCTCCAGATAGCGCTTAATATCGAAATACCACGGTTTCTCATCATCAGGCGCTGTATCAACAGCAAATACATAAGCTGGTCTGTCCAGACGTCCCACCTCAACACCGGGGAACTGATTCCACCACTGCACCTTAATCAAGGCAGCCAGAGTAGCCAAAGCATCTGCCAACGGATTCTCTTCTCTGGGCACATGATGCAATTCCACCTTGGTGAAAAACGTCAACAATCTCCTCGTATAATCCCGGTATGGAATTAAATGAGATTGATGCGTATACCACTTTCCGTTAACCTGGTTCACAACCAAAGCTGAATCTCCATATATAACAAGGTTTTTGATCCTCAAATCAATCGCCTCTTCAATCCCCAGGATACAAGCTTCGTATTCAGCCACGTTGTTGGTGCACTCAAATGTTAGCCGGGCAACAAAAGGAATGTGGGATCTTTTCGGCGTAATCAAAACGGCACTAACTCATCCACGTTAACCTCCCCCCATCAGACATCAGAATCCGTTCGGATTTAGGGTCAGGCCCCTCCTCCGGGATCGGTTCCTCACAATCTTTTGATTCGAGCACCTCGAGATGTCCTCATCAGGGAACTCAGACTTCCTTGGTTGATAATCCTCAATGGGTTACTGGGCGATGTAATTGGACAATACACTCCCCTCGATTGCTTTCTAAGAGGTATACTGAATATCATATTCAATCAACATCATTTGCCCTCTCCCAACCCGTCCGGTCGATGCTGGCTTCTCAATATTGGCTTCCCCAAATACATACCTGATCGGATCCATCTTGTAAATCCACAAAGTGGTACGAACCAGCATATACTATCTCGGCCGGCGAGCAGCCTATGCCAAAGTACAGTAAGTTTTCTCGAGCAGTGAATGTACTGTTTCACAGTCGGTAAACTTTTTGCTAAGGTAAATTGCATGCTCTTTTCGACCAGACTCGTCATGCTGCCCTAGTACACACCTCATAGACCCCTCAAGGGCTGTCAAGTATGGGGTTTACGGTCTCTCTCCATAGGGAGGCAACATAATCGGAGGCTCCTGCAACTTATTCTTTTATTTCTCAATGCCCCTTGGCAACCATTATTCCACCTGACCGTTTGATCTTTTCTCAACAACTTGAATATAGGTTCGCACGTGGCTGTTAGATGAGATATGAACCGCGAAATGTAGTTCAATCTACCTAAGAAACCACGAACTTCCTTCTCTGTTCTTGGTTCAGGCATTTCTCGTATTGCTTTTACTTTAGCAGGATCAACCTCGATTCCTCTTTCACTTACAATGAACCCCAGCAATTTACCGGACCGCACTCCGAAAGTGCACTTATTCGGATTCAACCTCAGTCTGAATTGTCTCAGCCGGTCAAACAACTTGGCCAGATCTACCAAATGCCCCTCTTCTATCTGGGACTTTGCTATCATGTCATCAACATAGCATTCGATTTCATGATGAATCATATCATGAAACACAGTCACCATAGCCCTCTGATAAGTAGCACCGGCGTTTTTGAGACCGAATGACATCAGCTTATAACAAAAAGTGCCCCACGGTGTGATGAACGTCGTTTTCTCCATATCATCTGGCGACATTTTGATTTGATTATAGCCAGAAAAGCCATCCATGAAGGAAAACACCGAGAATTGAGCTGTATTGTCTACCAACACATCAATGTGAGGTAGTGGGAAATCATCCTTTGGGCTAGCTCTGTTCAGATCCCGGTAGTTCACACACATTCTCACCTTCCCATCTTTCTTCGGGACCGACACAATATTCGCGACCCAAGGCGGATAATTAGTGACAGCTAGGAAACCAGCATCCCACCGCTTATGTACCTCTTCTTTAATTTTCATTGCCATCTCGGGTCGAGTTCTGCGCAACTTCTGTTTCACTGGAGGACAATCTGCTCTCAATGGTAACTTGTGCACAACGATATCGGTATCCAACCCTGGCATATCTTGACAAGACCAGGCAAAGATATCAACATATTCTTTCAACAATGCTACCATTCTGTTCTTAACACTTTCCTCCAAAACGGCCCCGATCTTCACTTCCTTTCTGACCTCTTCGGTACCCAGATTCACTATCTCAACTTGCTCCCCGTGCGGTTGAATCACCTTCTCCTCTTGTTTCAACAACCTGGCTAATTCCTCTGGCAGTTCACAATCCTCTTCGCCTTCTTCTTCGGCATGATAGATCGGATTGTCGAAGTCATACAAAGGTGTAACCGAATTGTTATCAATGAGATCCGGAGAATTATTTTTCGAAGTCGGAACGAGACAAATCAAAAGGAGAAAAAATGAAAACAAACATTGCCATTTTTATTTGTTTTAAACTGCAAAAATGAATGAAAAACAGGGAACACCGCTTTTAACTACAAAAACATCCATTTATTAATGATGCAAAATGTTGCAAAATGAAACACATGAGGTGGCCCTTACAATGGACCAATGCGTTTCGGGCAAAACGTATGGCTTTCATGCAAACAGAATTGAAAAACAGAAATACTACTCTTCAGGATGAGTGACAGTGAGGATCTTTGAGGCCTTCCAATTCCCTGGTACGCACGCTTTTATCCATGAGTCCAGTTCGCAGGCACTGTCAATCTCTCCACCTACTGTACAGGCGTGATCTGGATCCAGCATTCCAGCACTGATGAACGGGAACGGTTGACGGCGTCTTCTATTTTTCCCGGACAAGTCTTGGTCTGGCTGGTAGCCAACCCCGAACATATCTGCTTTTACCACAATGTCTATGATTTTCCCCAACCCAAGGCTTCCCCATTCTTCACCACCTCCATGGCCTGCTTGTAAGAAGAAATGGACAGCCTTTTCTCTTTCTCAACACAAATGGCATTTTCTACCTTGACAGTCTCAACTGCCTGGCATAGGGTTTCAAATATTTCACTGTCCATTTCTGTCTGCTTGAACGATGACAAGTGGCTGACAAAGATGTCCTCCTCCCCCCAATCAACTTTCTCAAATCGGAGACGTCCTTCATCCATCATTCTCTGAATCGTCTCCCTCAGCATTACACACCCATTTGTAGTGACAATGCAGGCAGCACAACGATTACCACAACCAGGGAAAACTCCACTCTTCATCAGATGTCTCTTGACCACAGGCATTGGAGTCCTCAACGGGTTCACATCCGTCACCTCTATTTTTCTCTTATCCTCTGACATCACATTCACCCCCATAGGGCCATGCACCGACATGGGGTTAGCATTAACGTTCGGAGATGGTGCAAAATTGATGGCTTTAGAATCCACCAAATCTTGAACGACATGCTTAAAAGCTTTACACCCCTCAATGTGATGTCCGGGTGCACCAGCATGGAACTCGCACCTGACATTCTCATCGTAACTTGCAAGCCTCTGATCCGGTCTCACTGGAACCAATGTCCTTGGCTGCACCAACCCAAGATCCTTCAACCTTTTAAACAGAGAGGCATAAGTCACAGGCGGCTTATTAAAATGACGTTTTGTCGTCCTTCTTCTCACTTGGCACCCAGCTTTCTGTACTCTCTGTTGAGGCGACTGCCATTGCTGTAGTACAGATGAATTACTAGCAAGAATAGTCACTGCAGCAGCATACGGGTGGTAACGATCCTTACCCCTTTTGGCATGCACATCCCTTGATTCAACCTCCTTCTTGTGCTGACTATTGCCAGAGGGCTTCTTTACTCCAGACGACAGAGCATCTCCCTGGATTTCCCCCATTCTCAGCCACTTTTCAATCCTCTCCAACCTCTCAGTGATTGCTTTCTGCCCCAAGGCGAGCCCTCGCACAACATTGAACAACTCCCTCATCATCTCTTTCAATTCGAGAATGTCGGCGTTGGGGAGATCCATCAGCCTGGGTGTATTGCGTCTAGTAAAGTATCTGTGTGGACGGGTTGTGTGCAAGGGAATGACTCTACGCGCACGAGCAATGATTCCTGTAACAACCAAGCACGTTAGAAACTGACACCTGCAAAATAGAAGATAAGTTATTATGATTATGCATGAATGCAACGTCTATCCATATGAGGAACATTATGTCTTTCGATCCTGGCTTCATCGAGACAAATAATAATCCGGCAGCAATATTCTGACATTCATCCTTTGATTTCATCATATAGATCAGAGATATATGATTTAGCAAAGATACCACCCAACCATGTGTGTGCTATGTGAGTGCATACAGGAAAACAAATAAAGCTTGAAGACCAATCACTGAATGAAAACAACCATTGCATATCAAAAATGCACCATAAGTGCGAGAGTCATACATCAAGTCTGATACAAATCAAATACAATTGTCCAGAATCAGAAAGAAAATACAAGCAAGTGAATTCCGTCAACAGGCCTGACGGTAATCCACACAAATGATAACAAGAGGCTACACTGAAGAAGGCCCCACAGAAGGCTCCGCATCATCTACCATGTTGGTAAACTTCACCGCGAACCTAAGCTCAGTGTTCTCTTGCTGCAATCTCCCTATCTCCTTCTGGAAAATCTTCATCTGTCTGAAGTAATGATCTCTCTCAGCAAGATAACGATCTCTCTCAGCAATGATCTTCACGTTATCTATTTCCTTAATCTTCAACTTTGCTTCCCCTTCGGCGACGAGGATTCTGACTCTGTCTTCCCTCTGATCCCTCACAAGGATTTGCCTCCTCTTCTTGTCTTCAATGACCTTCAAAGCTCTAGCCAACCTCTCTTTGGTGATGTCGTGCTCTTTTGTAGACGACTCTAACGCTTGGCTGATCTTGCGATAATAGGCAGTGTCTATCTCAAAGCGCTTCACCTCCATGGCATGTTTCTTATCCTGATCTTCCATCCTCACTCTGATCTCCTGATTAGCCATCTGAATCCTGGCGACACTCATCTCCAATTCATTCTTCTCTACTTGCAGCTGATCTCTGGCTTTCTTCATCTCAAGGAACTCTTCCATACTGACAGAAGAACGCGGCCCCTCAATCAAAGGACACCAAGGATCACCTCCAGGAAATGGTAGATGTGTGAGCTCAATCCTCTTCCTAAGCCAATCATCAAAAGGAGGAAAAGACTTGCTGTTAACCTTGCCAAAAGGAACCTTACCCTTCCTCTGAATATTTCGCCATGCCCCAGACACTTGCCTCAACTGTAACAAGTTACCCTCAGCTGGGAAGTAGAAAGACTCCTGAATCTCACGCTCGAGAGGAGGAACCTCCATAGCAAACCCCATTTGTCTCCTAAGAAGCGTCGGGTTGTAATTAATGCAACCCTGAACTCCTATAAGAGGCACATTGGGAAAACTCCCACAACTGTAAATAAAATACCGTCCAGCCATACCGTTGTGAGTCCAAGCTATGTCCTTGAATCGCAAACCCATCAACCTGATTGACCACTTGACAGTAGGACCAAGAGCGACAAAGGCACCTCTGGAAGGCAAATACCCCATAAACCACATGTATAGCAGCTGAGCACAACACCGGATCAATCCCCCACGCCGCTTCTCGTTCCGATTATGGACCGAGTAATAGACATCTCCAACCAGAGTAGGAATGGGGTTCCTCTGTATAAACAACCTGATAGCATTAAGGTCCACGAAATTCTTCTGATTAGGAAACAGGATGGTCCCATAAATGCTCACAGCAATCAAGGCACAGACAGTCCTCCAATTACCCACAACAGCATGCTCCTTGGCTTTAGCCTCCAAGAAACTCAGATGAAAACCAGGTAATTTTCCCTTCTCCTTCAAACCCCCCTTTGTCACCTCTGGGCTCAAATAAAGAGCATGAGAAATCTCCATAACATCAGGCTCTCCCTTAGTGGCATAGAAAGGAATCTGATCTCGGATCTGAATACCCAGGATGCTGGCATAATCCTCCATCAAAGGTCCTAACAAGTAATCCGGGAAGGCGAAGCATCTCAAGCCCGGGTCATAGAACTGGAGAAGAGTATGAATGGCGCTCCTATCACTGTCTGTGAGCCTGAAAACCATCTTCAGAATACCACCGTACGCCTCACGGAACATCCCCACATGGTCAGGGGTAATCAATGTTATCATATCTCTCAGCACACCAATCTCTGGGTTGAAGAAACTGTAGACAACATCATCTTTCAAACCGGTCCTCATGTCTGGAACAAAGAAATCTCTCAACCAGGATCTCAATCAAGAATGTCCTTGCATATGGATAGACATGTGTTAGATGCAGATAAATGCAAAATGTGAATGATGCTGATGTATGAATGCAATGCATTGTGTCATCCTCCCAGTCATCTGATTAACCACTGCACTGAGTTACAGCCTCTGAACTGATCACAACCATTTGAGGTACTGAGCAACCATAAGTCCAACTCAAGGGTTCCGAAATAAACAGAACTGAAAGGTACATCACCACCATCACCAGAGATTCTCTGAACAGATAACCATAAGACCCTCTGAACCAGCCCAGGGAATCCTGAAATAAACGGATCCCCACTGATAAATACCACGGACAGCACCCCGGCGTCTCGGAAATAAATGTCCATAAATCCGACTTATAAATAGAACTCTGATCAATAACTGAACCATTAGTTACCAACAAAGTCACCATCAGAACATGCATCTGTAAGAATCAACCCTCCCCTCACAGGTGAATTCTAATCAGGTCATCCTAAGGCGGATAATAGTCTCGACAATCGAGCAAAGATACTCAACGGGTTTGCCCTTTCGGGTGTGTCGTTGCAGCTCTCTTAAGATCGTCTAAACCAAAGATCCGGGAAAGAACGGTCATCGAAGTCAATAGCTCAGATGAGGTAACTCAACCAAAGTGGAAACTCCACAAAGGAAAAGCTCCCTCAAAAGAACCTCGTCCGGCTTGTGGTATGTCACGTCGCAACATCATGCTGATAAAGCAAGTGAGGAAACGTGAGACCACACTAATCCTAGGTGTATACTCGGGCCTGGGTTTTAGCCCCACTCAGAACACCCACCCCAAATCAGAGGAACCACCTGTACAGAAGACAACACAATGATAGTATGATGCATGCAAACATTTATGCAAATATATATACAACATAATAATCATAAATGCAATAAATAGCAGCACAAGCAACCTAACTATCCTAGAGAGCGCTAGGTGAGACTCGCTTAGGGAAGATGGACCAGCCAGAGGTCAACTTCGAAGCTCCCCAGCAGAGTCGCCAGCTGGTGCATCCGCGAAAAACAACCAGCGGGCTAAAACAAAACAAACAGAGCCGCCACCGTGCGTTATTTATCCCAAAGAGGGAAAGGAAACGCTCGAAGTAAACCTGGAAAAGACATGGTCTTACGACCGAAGATTATAGGGTAAGGGAGTCGGTTACGCAAGGGGAAGGTATTAGCACCCCTCACGTCCGTCGTACTCGACGTGATCCACGCTCAAAAGAAAAGAAGAAAGGTTGCTAAAACACTGCTCAAAAGAATGCACACACACACTAGGAACAACACACAAGTGGAAAGAGAGGGGAACGGGCTCGCTAGGATATCGCATCCTATGCCTACGCATCTCATCTAGAATGAGAATCAGAGCTACCGTAGTTCGGCTCACGCACGACAAACAAAACATACACAGGAAACCGACTGCCAATCGCTGGACTTATGTCAGACGCCACACAAAACGGCAAACATGGAAACCGAATGCCAATCGATGGACTTACATCAGACTCCGAACCAACCAACACACACTGGAAACCAACTGCCAATCGCTGGACTTACGTCAGACTCCACACCAACAAACACCAATAGGATACGGACTGCCAATCGCTGGTCTTACATCCATATCCAAACAAACAAGTTAATAGGGAGTCTGGAACTCGAGCCTAATAACTGTCCAGCAAACACACTCAAAAAGAAAAAGGGTGCCCAGAGAGATCTCGTACGATCTCCTGCCTACGTACCTCATCTGGTATGAGGATCAGAGCAACGTAGTTCCCCTTAACAGGGGAGAAACTTTCTCCTAACCAGAGACTGGGAAATGACAAACTAAAAGGGAGACTGACTCGAGCCTAATAGTTATCATGTAATCCACCATGGTCCTAGGTTGAGGTTTCTATCTAACTTGCACAGGCAGCAAGCTATCCTAAACAGCACAAGCAAAGCAAACATACACACAATTAGCACACACTATATACAAACAAAGTGGGCTCACACAAGGTTAGGCTGTGAAACACAAGCCAACTGGAATCGGGTGTAGTTAGCTCTTAACCCTAACATTGAGAGTTAGGGTGAAGCAGATGAAATGGGAAGTGAGGGTAAGACCTCACAGCTCTTATCCCTGGCCTGGGAGAGCTTCAGACAAATGAAAGTGGGAGTTCAGAAAGTTGGAACTCTTCTCCACATGTGACTGACACAACAAAGATCTTGGGTTAATATCCACAATGCATCAACACAAGGTGTGTGAGCAAAGTGGATGACACACTGAATAGCAGGAGATGGATTGCACATCTCTTTTATCTGCCAATTGCCTCATAGAGGTCTTTTCCTGCTTGGCACAAAAATAAACATACACAAGCATTGCCTCTTAAGGAGGGCTTCAGACAGGTGCCTGCCCAAGTAACAGGACAGGTCTTCCAGACTACATGAAGTCAGAGAGTTATACCTATGTGGTTAAACAACCAAGCAAAAGCAAGTTCAAATTGAACTTAAGCAACTTATGTACCTGTAGAAACATCAAACAAATCAGTTCAACTGTACAGACAAACAGACAGTCATGAATATCAACAGTCAAACCCAATGAGCAAAGGCATAAGCCAACAAGTCAAACTCAAATGAGTTAACAACCCTACAAAACACACAAAGTTAGTAGTCAAAAGTAAGCATCAACTGCTCAAGTGAGATGACATCATGAACCATATAACCAGGATGTTCAACCTAAAATCAAAGCTCAAAGATGAGACAAACCACTAGGTCAAGGCCTAGGGTCAAAGAGGGAGAAAAAATTCAAAACAAAACATGAAATTCAACATGAATCAACCTCAATCAATTAAGAACATCATCCAAAAGGTCTCATCTCAATATCAATTACCAATTTCATTTCATGAACCAAACATGGCAAGGTATGCACATTGTAACCACATTGTGACAACAGAATGAACAAATGCACATTAATTCAAAAATGATTCAATTAATTTTGGCAAAAATCATGGGTAAACAGCTCGCTAGGATATCGCATCCTATGCCTACGTATCTCATCTGGAATGAGAATCAGAGCTACCGTAGTTCGGCTCACGCACGACAAACAAAACACACACAGGAAACCGACTGCCAATCGCTGGACTTATGTTAGACTCCACACAAAACGGCAAACATGGAAACTGAATGCCAATCGATGGACTTACATCAGACTCCGAACCAACCAACACACACTGGAAACCAACTGCCAATCGCTGGACTTACGTCAGACTCCACACCAACAAACACCAATAGGATACGGACTGCCAATCGCTGGTCTTACATCCATATCCAAACAAACAAGTTAATAGGGAGTCTGGAACTCGAGCCTAATAACTGTCCAGCAAACACACTCAAAAAGAAAAAGGGTGCCCGGAGAGATCTCGTACGATCTCCTGCCTATGTACCTCATCTGGTATGAGGATCAGGGCAACGTAGTTCCCCTTAACAAGGGAGAAACTTTCTCCTAACCAGAGACTGGGAAATGACAAACTAGAAGGGAGACTGACTCGAGCCTAATAGTTATCATGCAATCCACAATGGTCCTAGGTTGAGGTTTCTATCTAACTTGCACAGGCAGCAAGCTATCCTAAACAGCACAAGCAAAGCAAACATACACACAATTAGCACACACTATATACAAACAAAGTGGGCTCACACAAGGTTAGGCTGTGAAACACAAGCCAACTGGAATCGGGTGTAGTTAGCTCTTAACCCTAACATTGAGAGTTAGGGTGAAGCAGATGAAATGGGAAGTGAGGGTAAGACCTCATGTAACACCCTTCTAAATACCCCAAATTATTTAATTAAAATAATAACATGTTAATCAGAGTAATTATGCCCCGAAGGGTGTCACACAATCATTTCACAAACATTTATCAAAACATCCTGTCATGCTCATTTATTTGTCAAATAAAACAGTTGCATAATACGCAGCGGATACAAAACATCAACATTCAAAGCATGTACTACATTACATGTAAAGTTGATCAACAACTAAATTAAAACATAGTCAAACATCCCCTCCCGATGTTACATCTACCAGAGCATGACCCACTAAGGACGACACTAGACTCCATAGCACTAGCTTCTACTCAACTCACTGCTCGTTACCTGAAAAATAGTTGTAAGGGTGAGTTCTTCAATCAATATAATAAGCATTATAGAACAACATGTAATGCTAAGTAAATAACACATTAATTCACCCTAATCAAGCTACGCACTCAGCAACGGCAATATCCATCCAACCATCCTATTCAACAGTAAAAATCTCAATCATATTCAACATTAACAACACAACACATAACACACATATGATACTGGAATACATCCATTCATATCATATGCCATACATTCATTGTGCAATGAGACTCTTATGCATGCGGTACCGACTATGTTGTGAACATATAGTTCAACCTCACCGTCCAAATCCAGGCACGGCTACCAAGCTCACTAGTCCCACTCATTTGAGACATAGTGACTCACTCACTAATTCCTCACCATGGGAATTAGCTACCACCCCAAATGGGCCATGATATGCACGCTAATCACCTAGCATGCAAACAACAACAACAACAATCAACATGATTTACTCACTAATTCCTCACCATGGGAATTAGCTACCACCCGAAGGCCACAATACGCATGCTAATCACCTAGCAATGCAACATCAACGATAATCAAGAATAGACACATGCTCACACTCTAAGCCATAGAATAGTCTATTCACAAATGCATACATTCACAACATCATGTATACCATTCCACATTATCAACACAATTTATCACAAAAGCATATTATATCATGCCAAACAACAACCACAATATTAGCACACTCCACTAATATCTATACTGCTCAAAACAGCGGGAATTAATCTCTATTACATCATAGGCCAACATAGGCCAACCCTCAAATAGGCACACAACATTAAAATTAACATTTTTCCACTCTGCAACAGCGTTAACCGGTTAACGCCCTGGGTTAACCGGTTAACGCAGCACAACACGCCTTCTGTCTCAAAAATTTAACAGTGTTAACCGGTTAACGCCCTGGGTTAACCGGTTAACGCAGCACAAACAGCCAAATATCAGAAATTACAACAGTGTTAACCGGTTAACACCCTGGGTTAACCGGTTAACGCAGACAAAACAGCACATACTCATAATCCAACACAGTGTTAACCGGTTAACACCCTGGGTTAACCGGTTAACGCAAGACAGAAGCTGTTCCTGCGCTAACTCAAGGCAGAATGCAGAATTCTCCGCATTTTCCGCCATTGGAGGACTTCCGGACCTCCGAATCCGATTCCGTAAAAAGCCATACGATCGGGAAATTACAACAGACTCAATTACCGACTCAATTTCAACTTCTAACACGGTTCATCCAACAAAATTTCAGCATTCACAATTCCCAATTAGGGTCAATCAACAGCTTATCACTACCCATGACATATTATCCCATAATACCCGTTAATTGACGATAAACCCCCCTTACCTGAGTTAATCCGGCGAATCTCTAAGCTCAAGCCCTTCCTTCTTCAACCTTCAGCCCTCGCTCTGTCTCTTTGCCCTTTTCCTCTTCTTTCACGATCGTTCTCTGTTTCACGTAAAACCTTTTCTTACCAAATGGGATATTTCCTTAAGTCCAACTTATATATTTTCCAAATAATAATCCAATAATAATAATAATAAAATTTCCAATTATTTAATTAAATTAATAAATAAATTATTAACTCAATTCAAATAATTATTTTATTATTATCGGGGTGTTACAACTCTCCCCCACTAAAAGAGTTTTCGTCCTCGAAAACATACCTCAAGCGAATAACTCCGGATAAGACTCTTTCATCTGACTCTCAAGTTCCCAAGTCACATTGCCACCTGCTGGTCCTCCCCAAGCTACCTTCACCAAGGCAATCTCTTTACCCCGCAACTGCTTCAACTCTCGATCCTCAATCCTCATAGGTGATGTTTCAACAGTCAGGTTATCTCTCACCTGTACATCGTCTACTTGGACTACATGCGACGGATCATGAATGTACCTCCTCAACTGAGACACATGAAAAACGTCATGCAAATTCGCAAGCGACGGCGGTAAAGCGATACGATAGGCTACTTCCCCTATCCTCTCCAAAATCTGATAAGGACCAATAAATCGAGGTGTCAACTTCTTCGACTTCAAGGCTCGACCAACACCAGTTATCGGAGTAACACGAAGAAACACATGATCTCCCTCTTGGAATTCAAGTGATTTCCTCCTCTTATCATGATAACTCTTCTGACGACTCTGAGCAATTCTCATCTTATCCTGAATCATCTTAATCTTTTCCGTAGTTTGTTGAACAATCTCCGGTCCAACCACCGCACTCTCACCGGACTCATACCAACATAAAGGTGTCCGACATCTTCTACCATACAAAGCTTCAAACGGTGCCATACCAATACTCGAATGAAAACTATTGTTGTAGGTAAACTCAATCAAAGGCAAATAACAATCCCAAGCACCTCCTTTTTCCAAAACACAAGCTCTCAAAAGATCCTCTAGTGACTGAATCGTCCTCTCAGTCTGACCATCAGTCTGCGGATGATATGCAGAACTCAATCTCAGCTTAGTTCCCAAAGCCTTCTGCAAACCTTCCCAGAACTTCGATGTAAATCTAGGATCTCTGTCCGAAACAATACTAGACGGAATACCATGCAAACTTACAATTTTCTCAATATACAACTCGGCTAGTTTCTCTAACGGATAATCCATTCTGATCGGAATGAAATGAGCCGACTTTGTTAATCTGTCCACAATCACCCAAATAGCCTCAAAATTCTTATTTGTCCTTGGTAAACCAGAAACAAAATCCATACTGATACTATCCCACTTCCACTCTGGAATAGCCAACGGTTGCATTAGCCCAGACGACTTCTGATGCTCAATCTTTGACTTCTGACAAGTCAAACAAGAATAAACAAAACTCGCAATTTCTCTTTTCATTCCCGGCCACCAAAATAACTTCTTCAAATCATGATACATCTTCGTAGCTCCAGGATGAATACTTAAGCCACTACGATGTCCCTCCTCAAGAATACTCTTCTTAAGCTCAATAACATTCGGAATACACACCCGACTACCAAATTTCAAAACACCATTCTCATCAACTCTGAATTCACCACCTCGACCTTGATTCACTAAAGTCAACTTATCAACCAAATGCATATCGGATTTCTGACCCTCTCTGATCTCCTCCAGAATACCACTCGTTAACTTCAACATTCCCAATTTAACACTATTGTGAGTACTCTCACACACCAAACTCAAGTCTCTAAACTGCTCAATTAAATCCAATTCCTTAACCATTAACATAGACATATGCAATGATTTCCGACTCAATGCGTCAGCCACAACGTTTGCTTTACCCGGATGGTAATTCAAACCAAAATCATAATCCTTCAGAAATTCTAACCATCTCCTCTGTCTCATATTCAGCTCTTGCTGATCAAACAAATACTTTAAACTCTTATGGTCACTGAAAACCTCAAATCTTGACCCGTACAAATAATGCCTCCATAACTTCAGAACAAATACCACAGCTGCCAACTCCAAATCATGCGTCGGATAGTTCCTCTCATGAACCCTTAGTTGTC
This sequence comes from Lathyrus oleraceus, assembly GCF_024323335.1. Classification (NCBI taxonomy): domain Eukaryota; kingdom Viridiplantae; phylum Streptophyta; class Magnoliopsida; order Fabales; family Fabaceae; genus Lathyrus; species Lathyrus oleraceus. Next base: position 122,196,281 of record NC_066580.1, read on the forward strand.
TCGAAGCATAAGCTATAACCTGCTTATTCTGCATCAACACACCACCTAAACCCAACAATGAAGCATCACAGTAAACCTCAAATGGTTCCGACGAACTCGGTAATATCAGAATAGGAGCAGTAGTCAACCTTCTCTTTAACTCTTGGAAACCTTCTTCACATTTTGAGTCCCAAACAAACGCTTGCCCCTTTCTGGTCAACATTGTCAACGGTAACGCCAACTTAGAGAATCCCTCAATGAACTTCCTATAATAACCAGCCAAACCAAGGAAACTTCGAATCTCAGCAACAGACTTCGGAGCTTCCCACTTAGATACCGCTTCTATCTTAGAAGGATCAACAGCAACACCACCTCTTGAAATCACATGACCAAGAAAACTAACCTCTTCTAACCAAAATTCACATTTTGAGAGTTTAGCAAATAACTTCTTTTCTCGTAGAACTTCCAACACCACTCTCAAATGCTCAGCATGTTCTTCTTCAGATTTCGAATACACCAAAATGTCATCAATAAACACCACAACAAACTGATCTAGATACGGATGAAAAATCCTATTCATATACTCCATGAATACTCCAGGCGCATTAGTCACCCCAAAAGGCATTACAGAATACTCATAATGTCCATACCTCGTTCTGAAAGCAGTCTTCTGAATATCCTCAGTTTTCACACGTATCTGATGATACCCAGATCTCAAATCTATCTTGCTGAACACACTCGCACCAACCAACTGATCCATCAAATCATCAATCCTCGGCAAAGGATACCGATTCTTGATCGTCACTTTATTCAGTTGCCTGTAGTCCACACACAACCTCATAGTACCTTCCTTCTTCTTAACCAACAACACTGGTGCACCCCACGGTGACACACTTGGACGAATAAACTTCTTATCCAACAAATCTTCCAACTGACTTTTCAATTCAGCTAACTCAACAGCAGACATACGGTACGGAGCCATCGATATCGGTCTAGTACCAGGTACCAATTCAATCGAGAACTCAACTTCACGCTCTGGCGGTAATTCATTCACTTCTTCCGGAAACACATCAGGAAAATCACACACCACAGCTAGATCACCAATCACCAGTTTATCTTTAGCCTCCAAAGTCGCTAACAGCATAAACAACTCTGCCCCATCTGCTACTTCCTCATTCACCTGCCTCGCTGATAGAAACAAACTCTTGCCTTCCTCAATCTCAGGAAATATCACAGTCTTATCAAAACAATTGATAGAAACCCGGTTAAACACCAACCAGTTCATACCCAAGATAACATCAATCTGCACTAATGGAAGACACACAAGGTCTATCCCAAAGTTCCTACCAAAAATACTCAAAGGGCAACTTAAACAAATTGAAGTAGTAGTCACTGAACCCTTCGCAGGAGTGTCAATCACCATACTACCAAACATCTCAGATATTTCTAACTTAAGTTTCACAGCACAATCCAAAGATATAAAGGAATGAGTAGCACCGGTGTCAATAATAGCTACAAGAGGAAAGCCATTAATATAACACGTACCTCGGATCAAACGCTCATCTGCAAAAGTCTCAGAACCTGATAAAGCAAAAACCTTGCCTCCCGACTGATTCTCTTTCTTTGGCTTAGGACACTGTGGACTGATATGACCCACCTCTCCACAGTTGAAGCAAGTCACAGTCTTCAACCGGCAATCTGCAGCCAAATGACCACCTTTTCCACATTTGAAACACTTCTTCTCATTACTGGTACACTCATGGATACGATGTCCAGCCTGACCACATCTGTAACACTTAGCAGGAGCACTAGAATCTCCTCCACTAGGCCTCTTCATTCCACTCTGCCTCTGAAAACCTTTGCCAGCTGCATACGGTTTCCCACGATCAACCTGATTCTTACCCTTCCTATCGACCCTCTGCTGATAGCTCTCTGCTCTGGCTTTGGAATCCTGTTCAAAAATCCTGCAACAGTCAACCAAATCAGAAAACACCCTGATTCGCTGATATCCAATTGCCTGCTTGATCTCGGGACGCAACCCGTTCTCAAACTTCACACACTTCGAAAATTCTCCAGCAGCCTCATTATAGGGAGTATAGTACTTTGACAGCTCTGTGAACTTCGCAGCATACTCAGTAACAGACCTGTTACCCTGCTTCAATTCCAAGAATTCTATCTCTTTCTTCCCTCTGACATCCTCTGGAAAGTACTTCCTCAGGAATCTTTCCCTGAACACAGCCCAAGTAATCTCAGCATTTCCAGCAGTTTCCAACTCAGTGCGGGTAGCAACCCACCAATCATCAGCTTCTTCTGACAGCATATGTGTACCGAACCTGACCTTCTGGTTATCAGCACACTCAGTTACTCTGAAGATCCTCTCTATCTCTTTCAACCACTTCTGAGCACCATCTGGATCGTATGCTCCTTTGAACATCGGAGGATTGTTCTTCTGGAACTCACTCAACTGACGAGCAGCTCCCATCCCCACAACATTCGGATTTCCTCCAAGTACTCCAGCTAGCATACCCAGAGCCTCAGCAATCGCAGCATCATCTCTACCTCTTCCAGCCATCTCTATTCTGAAAACCCAACAACTAAAACAAATAAGTACTGATAGGGTTACACAACACCTATCCCGTACAGGGGAACAGAATAACTACGACTCAACACGACCGACTATGCTCTGATACCACTAATGTAACACCCTTCTAAATACCCCAAATTATTTAATTAAAATAATAACATGTTAATCAGAGTAATTATGCCCCGAAGGGTGTCACACAATCATTTCACAAACATTTATCAAAACATCCTGTCATGCTCATTTATTTGTCAAATAAAACAGTTGCATAATACGCAGCGGATACAAAACATCAACATTCAAAGCATGTACTACATTACATGTAAAGTTGATCAACAACTAAATTAAAACATAGTCAAACATCCCCTCCCGATGTTACATCTACCAGAGCATGACCCACTAAGGACGACACTAGACTCCATAGCACTAGCTTCTACTCAACTCACTGCTCGTTACCTGAAAAATAGTTGTAAGGGTGAGTTCTTCAATCAATATAATAAGCATTATAGAACAACATGTAATGCTAAGTAAATAACACATTAATTCACCCTAATCAAGCTACGCACTCAGCAACGGCAATATCCATCCAACCATCCTATTCAACAGTAAAAATCTCAATCATATTCAACATTAACAACACAACACACAACACACATATGATACTGGAATACATCCATTCATATCATATGCCATACATTCATTGTGCAATGAGACTCTTATGCATGCGGTACCGACTATGTTGTGAACATATAGTTCAACCTCACCGTCCAAATCCAGGCACGGCTACCAAGCTCACTAGTCCCACTCATTTGAGACATAGTGACTCACTCACTAATTCCTCACCATGGGAATTAGCTACCACCCCAAATGGGCCATGATATGCACGCTAATCACCTAGCATGCAAACAACAACAACAACAATCAACATGATTTACTCACTAATTCCTCACCATGGGAATTAGCTACCACCCGAAGGCCACAATACGCATGCTAATCACCTAGCAATGCAACATCAACGATAATCAAGAATAGACACATGCTCACACTCTAAGCCATAGAATAGTCTATTCACAAATGCATACATTCACAACATCATGTATACCATTCCACATTATCAACACAATTTATCACAAAAGCATATTATATCATGCCAAACAACAACCACAATATTAGCACACTCCACTAATATCTATACTGCTCAAAACAGCGGGAATTAATCTCTATTACATCATAGGCCAACATAGGCCAACCCTCAAATAGGCACACAACATTAAAATTAACATTTTTCCACTCTGCAACAGCGTTAACCGGTTAACGCCCTGGGTTAACCGGTTAACGCAGCACAACACGCCTTCTGTCTCAAAAATTTAACAGTGTTAACCGGTTAACGCCCTGGGTTAACCGGTTAACGCAGCACAAACAGCCAAATATCAGAAATTACAACAGTGTTAACCGGTTAACACCCTGGGTTAACCGGTTAACGCAGACAAAACAGCACATACTCATAATCCAACACAGTGTTAACCGGTTAACACCCTGGGTTAACCGGTTAACGCAAGACAGAAGCTGTTCCTGCGCTAACTCAAGGCAGAATGCAGAATTCTCCGCATTTTCCGCCATTGGAGGACTTCCGGACCTCCGAATCCGATTCCGTAAAAAGCCATACGATCGGGAAATTACAACAGACTCAATTACCGACTCAATTTCAACTTCTAACACGGTTCATCCAACAAAATTTCAGCATTCACAATTCCCAATTAGGGTCAATCAACAGCTTATCACTACCCATGACATATTATCCCATAATACCCGTTAATTGACGATAAACCCCCCTTACCTGAGTTAATCCGGCGAATCTCTAAGCTCAAGCCCTTCCTTCTTCAACCTTCAGCCCTCGCTCTGTCTCTTTGCCCTTTTCCTCTTCTTTCACGATCGTTCTCTGTTTCACGTAAAACCTTTTCTTACCAAATGGGATATTTCCTTAAGTCCAACTTATATATTTTCCAAATAATAATCCAATAATAATAATAATAAAATTTCCAATTATTTAATTAAATTAATAAATAAATTATTAACTCAATTCAAATAATTATTTTATTATTATCGGGGTGTTACAACTCTCCCCCACTAAAAGAGTTTTCGTCCTCGAAAACATACCTCAAGCGAATAACTCCGGATAAGACTCTTTCATCTGACTCTCAAGTTCCCAAGTCACATTGCCACCTGCTGGTCCTCCCCAAGCTACCTTCACCAAGGCAATCTCTTTACCCCGCAACTGCTTCAACTCTCGATCCTCAATCCTCATAGGTGATGTTTCAACAGTCAGGTTATCTCTCACCTGTACATCGTCTACTTGGACTACATGCGACGGATCATGAATGTACCTCCTCAACTGAGACACATGAAAAACGTCATGCAAATTCGCAAGCGACGGCGGTAAAGCGATACGATAGGCTACTTCCCCTATCCTCTCCAAAATCTGATAAGGACCAATAAATCGAGGTGTCAACTTCTTCGACTTCAAGGCTCGACCAACACCAGTTATCGGAGTAACACGAAGAAACACATGATCTCCCTCTTGGAATTCAAGTGATTTCCTCCTCTTATCATGATAACTCTTCTGACGACTCTGAGCAATTCTCATCTTATCCTGAATCATCTTAATCTTTTCCGTAGTTTGTTGAACAATCTCCGGTCCAACCACCGCACTCTCACCGGACTCATACCAACATAAAGGTGTCCGACATCTCCTACCATACAAAGCTTCAAACGGTGCCATACCAATACTCGAATGAAAACTATTGTTGTAGGTAAACTCAATCAAAGGCAAATAACAATCCCAAGCACCTCCTTTTTCCAAAACACAAGCTCTCAAAAGATCCTCTAGTGACTGAATCGTCCTCTCAGTCTGACCATCAGTCTGCGGATGATATGCAGAACTCAATCTCAGCTTAGTTCCCAAAGCCTTCTGCAAACCTTCCCAGAACTTCGATGTAAATCTAGGATCTCTGTCCGAAACAATACTAGACGGAATACCATGCAAACTTACAATTTTCTCAATATACAACTCGGCTAGTTTCTCTAACGGATAATCCATTCTGATCGGAATGAAATGAGCCGACTTTGTTAATCTGTCCACAATCACCCAAATAGCCTCAAAATTCTTATTTGTCCTTGGTAAACCAGAAACAAAATCCATACTGATACTATCCCACTTCCACTCTGGAATAGCCAACGGTTGCATTAGCCCAGACGGCTTCTGATGCTCAATCTTTGACTTCTGACAAGTCAAACAAGAATAAACAAAACTCGCAATTTCTCTTTTCATTCCCGGCCACCAAAATAACTTCTTCAAATCATGATACATCTTCGTAGCTCCAGGATGAGACAAACCACTAGGTCAAGGCCTAGGGTCAAAGAGGGAGAAAAAATTCAAAACAGAACATGAAATTCAACATGAATCAACCTCAATCAATTAAGAACATCATCCAAAAGGTCTCATCTCAATATCAATTACCAATTTCATTTCATGAACCAAACATGGCAATGTATGCACATTGTGACAACAGAATGAACAAATGCACATTAATTCAAAAATGATTCAATTAATTTTGGCAAAAATCATGGGTAAACAGCACATACAACATGATTATCACACAAAAAATTAGAGCATTTGGACAACATTATGCATGGTAATCAAATTGTATAAGGCAAGGCAATCAAAACAAGCTCAAATATGACACCAAATGTTACACCAACTTAGCACAAGCCTAAAACAGAAATGGTAAAAGGTAAAAACCTCAAATCAAAGAAAAAACAACCTTTAACATGTCTAGAAACAATGTGCAAAATCTCACATCCATTGGATAAACAACCAGCATTTCACAAAAGATTGAATTTCAAGACACTTCAAAAGCTCAAAAATGACCATCCAGAATGAAAAATCTCAATCAAATCAGAAATGATTCCAAAAATTCCACAAATATTCATGAGCATTCACAACATTCATATCAAGCATCATACAAAAATTCAGAACAATTGGAATTCATTTGTCATGGCAAATTTATCACTCAAGTTGGACATCACAAGGTGTGACACAAATTGTCACACCTAACTTAGAAAAATCATAAATCAGCAATGGCAATTGATAAAAATGCAAACTTAACATCAAAATGTCCAGCAAGATGTCTAGTTTCTACATGTAAAATTTCATGAGCATTGGATTAAAATTGAGCATTTCACAAATGAAGAAGCAAGGCAATGTCAAGAATGAATACATGTACAAGAACCCTAGGGCAAAATTAAATCCAACCAGGCACCATTTTGGAAAAAATGATCATAGAATAGTAGACTAAATGAGGAACATAATGAAAAAAACCTCATCAATTTTGGAGCTATTTTCAATTTAATGTGAATTTATGAAGTGAGAGAAAAACTGAAAAATGTATGAAGAAGCATGTGGAGATGGCATGGAAAAAAATAAGATGAAGCATATGAACCTACACAGCCAGGATCGAACCCGGCCTAATTTCAAATGGGAATGGGCGCGCGCTGCATGGGCTTCCCATGCAGCCAATCACAGCGCAGCCCTAGCATAGCCTAAGGAAACGGTTTTGAAACCGTGGCCTAAACATGTTCATCATCTTCTCCAGCAAACACGCGCGCCATGAACAGTAGATGTTCATCATCATCATGAACAATTTTCTCAGTTTTTGAAATTGGACATATCAATAGCTAGATCTTTCAATGCATAACAAGAATCCACAATCAAATTAACACGAAACAATGAAACATGCATGAATCGAAGGATTTAAGTTTCATCATCAAAACTTTAAACACATGGTTCTTCATGGATATGGCACGAAATCACTCGATTCAAAGTGCAGATTCCTCACCATTAAGAGATCTACAAGACTATATGAACAATTTCATGAATTAAAGAAGTCGAAAAAGTGACCTCTTGAAGTGCAGCTCTTGGATTCACGTGTTCCAGGCCTTGTAATGGATCAAATGTTGCTCCAGGATGCTTGTGCAAGTAATTGGAAGAGAGATTGAGGCTTTATCGCACACGATTCAACCAGAACTTTGCATCACCATTGATGAACTCAAGCTTGCATATGCTTCAATGTGCACGAATTCCACTGGATCTTCCTTCAATTTTGCTCACCAATGCTTAATAATGATGAATTGATCCAAAAAAAATGCAAGAGATGTGAAGAAATTTGGAGAAAAAATGAGAGAGAATTTTGAGAGACTTTGAGAATTCTAGATCTAGAATTGGGAAATGTGATGAATTCTGTTAGGATTTTCTATTTATATGCTATGCTAAACATGATTAATTAAGTTAAACCAAGTGCTAATGAAAATTAATTGAGTTTGGAGGTGTTTTTGCAAAATTGGAATTTCACCTTATGCATGAAAATGCATGGATGAACAGTACGAATTTGCACTCATTTTCACTTCAAATGATGTTTTGGAGCCAATGGAAGTAATGTCATGTTCAAATAATGCACACATTTTGTATTTCATTTTTCCCTCCAAAAATCCATTGAATTTTCAAATATTTATGTGAATGTAATGCATGTCATGTAATTCCAAATTTGGAAACTAGAGGTTGAGACAAGAATGTTGCAAAAAGAGCCACTTGATTTGGACTTATGGTTTGAAAGTTATGCCCCTTTGAAGTTCAATGTTCACTTGGCCATGTTTTGATCATATATCTTCAACCACACATGAGAAATTGATGATCTTGGACTTTTTGAAAATGGGAGAAAAATATCTATAACTTTCATGTTCAACAAAATTTCATTTGAAGCATTTTTGATAATGTAATCTTGAGTTGAAAACCTTTCCATTTTTGGCAATTTCAAATTACAAGTCACTTTCTATTTTTGGAAAGTTTTGTCCTGACTTTATTTTCTTCAATGTTGCTGTTTGAAATGTCAAATGAGACTTGTTTGAACATGAATGGAGTATTTCTAGCCACTTCCCACCTCCAAATCCAACAGTTGACCATGCAGTTGACTTTTGCAGTTGATAGATGACTTGGCCATGCACAGATGAATTTGAGCCTCAACCTCTTGCTGAAATGGCTCCAAAATGAAACCCTAGCTTATACAAGCTCAATAAAATCATATGATGATCCCCATCTCATGAAAGACCTCATCTCCTTGAAAAACTCTGACTGGCATAATTCAACTGATTAGGGTTGACCAGAGGTCAAAACCCTAATCCCAAGGAACTGATCAGGCACAATGAACCTCCTGGTGATGATAAAACCATGATGATGGTGATGTATCACTTCAACAAAGATAACACCCAATCTCCTTGAGGAATCAAAAACCCTAATTGAAGCACAAACCCTCAGATGGCTAGTGATCAATTCATGAGACCCTCAAGCTTGAATCTTTTAACCTCTTTATCTTCTGAACAAGACTTAGGAGGATGACTTGCTTATTGTTTCCACATGATATGCCAAGATGCAATGACTAATGACCTACAAAATGAAATGCAATATGCTAAACTAGTCCCAAGAGAGGAGGGCAAATTTTGAGGTGTTACACAGTCCCCGTGACACCATTAATCGGGAGTATCTGAAGCTCGATACTCATAGTAAAAACACAAACACAACCTAGAACAATAATGCTAGATTCGGGAGAACTAAAGAGAATAAGTACCTCAGGGAGTATGAAGGTTATCAGTGATATGCAAACAAAGAAGAAGGTAAACATTAGTTGCATGAATCAGGTCAGAACGAGCAATCAAACAAGCAAGATAAGGAAAATGGTACCTAATGAGAGAAACTAGAGCAAGTGTTCGACTACCTAAAACAAGATCAATACAAGTCGAGATCCAAAAAATAACCCTAGTATTAAAGAGAAATTACCTTCAATACCCTACCCCTAACTGGAAAGGGTGGTTTCTCCTTCAAACGAATGTGAACCTAGCAGTAGATTACGAATGGAACCTAGGTACAATGATTCTGAATGAGAAGGAAGAGATGGAAGCAGAGTTGTATTGGTCACAATAAAATATTTGATGTTGAAGCTCAAGCGATTGTAAATGCTTTGATGGTAGTTAGGTTCATGGGGATAAAAAATTTCAAATCCATATCAGACAATTTGGAAGTGGTTAAAGGTGTCAGAAAGGTGGAACACGACGATTAGTATTGACCTAAGAGGTGTATGCCTCGTGGGGTTGACACGAAAGCCTCACCTAGAAGAGATCGTATTAAGGGTATTACTGTCTGATTATTATTCGTCAAGGCGGCGATATTCTCAAGGAGGATCCACGACTCTAAGAACCTATAAATAGAGTATACCTGTGGGGGGTTATCAACCAGAGATAACAAAAAATCCTTCTACCATGAGAAATCATACACAAATCGTTTGAAATAAACTTTTCCAAGTTTGTATCATCTTGAGCCCGCACACGGTGTCACATTGCATTTCATTGCATCCCTACGTGGCATGGCATTGTATTTCTCTGGTTAATCTCGGAAGAAGATTTCCTAGTAAAAGTCAGCATAAGGTATTGTTTTAATCAGAATCTCGGGAGTAGATTCCCTAATTAATCTTAGAAGAAGTTTTCATAGTAAACCATGACATAAGGTATTTTTCTCAGAATCTCGACAGTAGATTCCCTGGTTAATCTCGGCAGAAGATTTTCTAGTAAACCTCACCAGAAGGTATTCTTCTCATAATCTCGACAGTAGATTCCCTAGTTAATCTCTGCAGAAGATTTCCCAGTTAAAACTCAACAGAAGCTGTTTTCCCCAAGAATCTCGATAGTAGATTCCTTGGTTAACCCCAGCAGAAGATTTCCTAGTTAAACCTCAACAAAAGGTATATTTTCACAAGAATATCGATAGTAGATTCCATTGTTAATCTCGACAGTATATTTCCTAGTTAAAGCTCGACATAAGGTATTTCCTCAAATGAATCTCGATAGTAGATTCCCTGGTTAATCTTGACAAAAGATTTCCCAATTAAACCTCGACAAAAGGTGTTTTTCATAACATAATCTCAGTAGTATATTCCCTGGTAAATCGCAATAATAGATTTCCCAGTAAACCTTTGTGATATGTATTTTCTCAACAGAACCTCAACAACAAACACCTCCTAGCGAGTCTCGACAGTAGAATCCCCAATGAGTTTCTTTTGAAATATTCCATAGGGAACCTCAACAGTATTCTTCCCTGGCGGAACTTCTTTATAATATTTCTCCTTGCTAATTCTCATAACATATATCAAATGTCAACTGATCTACCGGCGTAAGCAGTTGGGGTAGTTGATCATTTCTCTCCCTAGTGAGTCCACCTTGCATTTCTATTCACCAATAAAGGATCTCTCCAGGCCTCATTTCATTTCATTTCATTCGAAGGACAAAATTTGGGTTTTTTTTTGTATTTATTCATCTTCTACCACAAGTTTATGAAGACTGTTATTATTCATACTCTCGAGCTAAAGGTAATTACATAGGAGCAACTGTCATACCCTAATTTTGCCCATAGATTTATAAATTGATTCATTCATAAAACATTTGCATCATTTTCATATCATGACATTCATTTATTTAGACTTAATTCCTAAAAGTCAACTAGAATAAAATTTTGGCAGATCGGTTGAATCAATTTTCAATCACGCGTAAAATAACGGGTAAAAATTTCAAGTTCAAGCCTGTAACTATATATTTTTTTTATATAAGTTTCGCGTAGGTTAACTCGGTATGCCCATTTAATATTTTTGCATCCGCGTGCATTCCTATTTTAATCAGTTTGAGCCTTTTCATCCAGGTATTTTTAATTGCAAGATTTGATTTGTGAATGTCTGTTTTAATAACTATATTTTGCGTAGATTGTTTTAATGTTTTTTCATTTTATTTTTCGCGCATTTGCACGTTTAAATTCATTTTTGTTTCATTTTTAAATCAAAATAATTAAGAATAAATAGAATAATTAATTTTATATTATTTATTTTGATTATATTTTTTTGTGATTTAATTAACTCATCTTCATCAGTTAACAAAATATCTAGGGGCAACATTGACATTAAAAATAGTAGAAATTCTATATTACCAGTATAAAGGCTTAATGCAATTGGCCAATTTGAGGGGGCAGTCGCTCAATTGATCTGCTCTCTCTCTCTCTCTCTCTCTCTCTCTCTCTCTCTCTCTCTCTCTCTCTCTCATTTAGAAAGAAAAAAAATAGAAAATGAGATATCTTCTTCTAGATACACGTTGAGGGAAAAAAGGAGAAAGCTTTTTTTCAATTTTTGTAACACACATATATTCTCCACCATAACTCATTTCAAAGAATGAAAAAATAAGAATAGGAAAAAAGAAAGAAACAGAGGAAAGTTTTCCTCTTCCTTCTTCGAACAAACCCACCTGTCATCTCCTTTCTTTACTTCGCTGGTCACATCACCATCGACCACCTTCACTTCATCTCTTTCAGCTTCGCTCCACCACACAAACAACCATTGTGAAAACCATTCTTTACCCTGTTCAACACCATCACACTTCCCCACCAAAATTTGAGCACCATACTTTCAGACACCAACCAAGTTCGACCGTAAACCACTTCCAGCCACGCGAAAACCTCATTATTTTGGCCACTGCAATCAGGTTCCGAAAATAACTCACACATCATACCCCCTCATTCATAACACAATCAACCCCTTTTCCATTTGACATCGTCTCATTCTCCAACCACCAAGCATTTTAAACATCAACAATCTCACTTATGGTCGTTGTTGAACACAACAACACATGCATCATTTTAGTAATCACTTCTCACCGTTTTGATTTCATTCAACGGCGTATGAGAGTATTTCACCGTTATTATGGGGTAAAGTGCTTTACCATCATTTTTGAAATCATCTATGTTGCTGATTCTGAGTTCATATTTTGTTTATTATACATTTCGATTATGCGCGTTTCGATTTCGTGATTCGTTTGCTGGATTTTTGTGATGTTGTATTGTTTTTGTAATGCTGTATATATTTTGCATTGTGTTGAGCTGTTGTATTTGTTTTCTCTGTGCTAAAATTGGATCCGAATGTTTCGCGCGTTCGACATGATTCATATGCAGTGACTATGTTGGATTTTTTTCTTCGGTAAATACTGATGTAACATATGTTTCATTTGTTGAGTTGTATTGTTCAAGTGTTTGTGTTTTCATTATGTTGAAACCAAGTCTAAATGATGAAATTGTTCGCATTAGTTTTACTACTTTGTTTCGATTGCGATGTGCGTGGTTAGTGTTAGCAGTTTGCTGGTTGTTTTTCTTTTGTTTGTGTGCGACATTTCAATTATGTTATTGTCACATTAAACTTATATCTATATTTATTTGTGGTAGTTTGGCATGATGTCAATTCATGTTTGTTTTCGCCACTCTGCGTGTCATCTTCTGACATTACTTTGCATTATGATATGATTCATTGCATTATGTTTATTTGTATTTCATTTTGATTGCGATGATTGCTCTTCGTGGTAGCAGGTTGTCTTTCGATTTGTCTTGACATACAATGTTTCATTTTTGTTACATTTAAATCAGATTTAAATTATGAATTGACAGCTTTGTATTGCATGTCCTCGCGTTACGTGAACTCAATTTGCATTCTCGCATTGCATTTAATTTAACATGCGCATGTTTACTTTTCGATTCATTTGTAATGAATACATGTTGTTCATGATTATTGTATGCATAGTTGTCCTATCATTTTGTTGTGTGTGTGTGTGCTCTATTGCATTTTGTATGATTTATGGTGTTAGGTTACACCATCACATTAAAGTTCGTGTCCTTACGCTAGAACTCACGCCCCCTGCATTAGAGTTTGCACCCTCACGCTTGAACTCACGACCTTGTGATGGAGTTCGCGCCTTTAATTACTTTTTAACCAGTTCACCATCGATCAAACCATTTTCAAACGTAAATCAAACATTGATAAAAAATCAATCATTTTCTAAGGCAAACTACAAACATTTTAGTCATTTCAAATATCTTCCTAAACAAGATGAAAAAGGAATGGTTTGGTGTATACCATTCCCTTCCCCGAATACTTGGATACAAGTTATATAGCCCAAAAATTCGAGTATTCATTTTCCATTCAAAAAACCGTAATTATATCTAACCCTTTCTAATTGGGTGAAAAGGGAACAATTTGGTGTATACCATTCTTTCCCCCGATTGTTTGGATACAAACCGTATAGCTCGACCATCCAAGAACTTGTCATCCAATGAAAAATAATATCAAATCAAACTCATTTAGCGCCTTAGCACAATGTCAAAAACTTTTTACAAACAAACGATGCTTCATCCATGCCGAGACGATGTAAATAAATATTCGTTCCTACCATGCACAAGACGTTAAAACGCTTTTCGCTCGAATGCAATGAGAACATAACTCCTTGAGATTCCAAGTTATGTTGTCCATTCTGACGCGATGCCAATGTTCATTTCTCCATGTTTTGGGTAGCAAGCATATGTTTTCCGCTCGAATGCGACTAAGTACCTTTCACTAAAATCGACCAACGCACAAACATTTGCTACCTAGAACTACGTAGCCTTGAGTTTCCCATTGCACATGAGGATACATAGGAGCATGACTCAACGTCTCGTCAGGCACCCTAATAAAAAACTTATTTTTAGTCCTTCTTTCTTTCCTCTCAAACTTTCAATAACTAGAAGAAAGAAAATATCGAAAGCTAGCATTCATATTCACAAAGCTAACTAAATGATTCTCGTTGAGTACAACGGATGTGAGGGGTGTTAATACCTCCCTATCGTATAATCGACTCCCGAACCCGAATTTAGTTGCGATGACCATTTTCTTTTTCTTTTGAGTGTTTTATCGATATTTTCCCTTCCCCTTTGGAATAAATAAAGTTCGGTGGTAACTATGTTATCATCTCGATCGTGCGAGAGCTCGTGAATATTTTTCACACTGCGATAATGTGTCAGAGCTTAAGAAGAGTATTCTTGAGGAAGATAATAAGAGTGGTTTGAGTATTCATACCGCTTCTACTAAAATGTATCAATATCCGAATAAGATGTTTTGGTGGCCAAGAATGAAGAAGGGTGTTGCTGAGTTTGTTTATTCTTGCTTGACTTGTGAGAAGTTGAAGATTGAGCATCAGAACCAACAAGATTAATGTAACTGTTGAGTATTCCAGAGTGGAAATGGGATATCATTTATAGGGATTTTGTGAAAAAAAAATCCTAAGACTTCTAAGGTAAGTGACACCATTTGGGTTATGGTGGATAAGTTTACTAAATCGAATCATTTTATTCTGATAAAGACCAATTATCCATTGCAGAAGATAACTGGAGTTTATATCGAGAATATTGTCTATTTGCATGGTATTCCTTTGAGTATTGTTTCAGATAGAGATCTGAGGTTCACTTTGAGGTTCTGGGAGAGTTTGTAAGAAGCCTTTGGAACCAGGTTGTGGTTGAGTTCTGCTTATCATCCGCAGACAAATGGTTAGACAGTAAGAACCATCCAGTCATTGGAAGATTTGCTGAGAGCTTGCATTTTGGAGCAATGAGGTAATTAGGATAATTACTTGCCTTTGATCGAGTTTACTTACAACAACAATTTCCATTCTAGTATTGAAATGACATAATTTGAGGCTTTGTATGGTAGAAGGTGTAAGAGGTCATTGTGTTGGTATGAGTCTGGCAAAAGTGTTGTGCTTAGGCCAAAGTTTATTCAACAAATGACTAAAAAGATCAAGATATTTTAGGAGAAGATGAAAGCTTCACATAGTCGATAATAAAGTTATCATGATAAACGGAGGAAAGCACTTGAATTCCAAGAGGGAGATCATGTATTCTTGAGAGTCACTCTAGTGACTGGGGTTGGTCGTGCTTTGAAATCTTGAAAGCTCACACTGTGTTTCATTGGTCCTTATCATATTTTGAAGAGAGTATGATAAGTGGGCTACCAAGTTGTTTTACCATCATCTCTTTTGAATCTTCATAGTGTGTTTCATATGTCTCAACTTCATAAGTATGGTCGAAGTCCATCTCACATGATTCAAATGAGTGATGTACAAGTGAGAGATAACTAGACTGTAAAGGCATCACCATTGCAAATTGATGATTAGGAAGTGAAACACTTTAGGGGTAAAAAGATCGTCTTGGTGAAGGTTGTGTGGAGAGGACCAGCTGGAGGAAGCATGTCGTGGGAGCTTGAGAGTCGGATGATGAAGTCTTATGTGGAGCTGTTTCGTTAAGGTAATTTTGGAGGACGAGTATTCTATAAGTATGGGATAGCTGTAACACCCCGAATTTAATTAAATTATTTAATTGAATTTTTGTCACTTTTATTTAATTATTTAAACAATTTAATATGCTTTTAGTAATTTAATTGGTGATAATATGTGTTATGTGGTGTTTGGGGGTTATTAGAATTTTAACTAATTAATTAAATTAAAATAGTAAAATATTAATTAAATAAATAGAAAGATAAGAGAAAAACATGATTTGGGGCAGAAAATAGAACTACTAGAAAAATAAGGGGAATATGAGAAAGTGGAGATTAGTGAAGGGGTAAAAGTGTGAAGAGGAAAATCAATTATAATTTAGGTCAAAGTAAATAGTAAAGGGAGAGGAGGCAAACTTGGTAGTGAGTAGAATTGAGAAAAGAGGCAAGTGAGAGAAGAAAAGAATAAGGGTTTGAGAAAGAAGGAGAAACCATAGCCAAACTTGGAGCTTTTGCTGGAAATTCAGGTAAAGGGGTGGGGGACTACTTGAATATAGGTGTATTGCATGAAGGATAGAGAGGGATCCTCACCCTCATCTGGAGTTTTCTCACAATTGTTGTGTTTTATGATTTTTGATGATGATTGTGTGACCATACATGTTAATTGTCATGCTTCATGTGTGAATTTGTGCTCTGATGTATGTTGAATATTATGTATAATGTGTTGGTATGAATTATGAGTTTGATTGTTGTCATTGATGTGCTTTGGTGTTTTGTGTATAACCTTGAATTTATGATTAATTGATGAAATTGAATGATAATCGATGAGTATGTGATGGTTTAATCCATATACAATATGTATTTGTTAATTTCTATGTGATTTGAGGTGCTAGGGGTTGAAATCAGAGCTTCAAATGAGCTCCCATGGACAAAACGCAAAAACTGCATTCTGCAATAGTGTGACAGGCATCACGAGCGTGACAGGCTGCCCGTCATACTTTTGGGATAGTTGACGGTCATCAGCAGGGTGACGGGGAGACCATCATGGTCTCTAGGC
This sequence comes from Lathyrus oleraceus, assembly GCF_024323335.1. Classification (NCBI taxonomy): domain Eukaryota; kingdom Viridiplantae; phylum Streptophyta; class Magnoliopsida; order Fabales; family Fabaceae; genus Lathyrus; species Lathyrus oleraceus. The sequence continues at coordinate 122,213,106 of NC_066580.1, forward strand.
AGGAATTCTTCTGTCAGTTGTCACATAGGTGACGGGTTATGAAGGGGGGGGGGGAGGGGTTGGGTGACGGTCATCACCCAGATGGCGACTTGGTCGTCATGGCTTCCAGAGGCCATTTTTAGCGATTAGTCTAGTCTTTGATGTTGTTTTATCGTATAATCGATGTTTAACTGTTGTTTTCGGGTATTCAGTGTAATTAGTTAATTAAAGTGAAATATTATTATGATTAAGTAATAATTGAATTAATTTGTATGATTGTATGTGTCGAATTATGATCATGTGTATGGGTTATTGTGTTCTGAATACAACTATGTGTTGTGAATATAATTGTATGTTTTATGTTGATAAGTGCAGTTCATAAGTGGAAATATTATTATGATTAAGTAATAATTAAATTAATTTGTATGATTGTATGTGTCGAATTATGATCATGTGTATGGGTTATTGTGTTCTGAATACAACTATATGTTGTGAATATAATTGTATGTTTTATGTTGATAAGTGTAGTTCAGAAGTGGGAGTATTGTTGAGTGTTGTATTGGATTGTTGGTTATGGTTATAAGTGAAACCATAGTTGTTGTTGTTGCATTATTGAGTGACATATATCATATTGTATTAGTGTGTTGAAAGAGAAAATTTATGAGTTCAGAAGTGGGGACCTATGATCGTTCGAGGTTCAGAAGTGGGGACCCATGGTTCAGAAGTGGGGACCCGGGCGTTCAGAAGTAGGGGTTCGATTCGATGAGGAACAGTTGTTGAGTGGACGAGATCAGTAACAAACCTCTGATGTCCAAATTGGTACCACATGCATAAAGTCGAATCGTGAGTCACATGGCATACCTAAAGGCTATGTGAATTGAATTGTTGTGATGATGTGTGATCGGATATGTATTACTTTGATTGTGTGATTAATCTACCCTTGCATTCTTTTACACCGTTAATATAATTGAGTGTATTCTCACCCATTTCTTATTTGTTTTGTGTTGCTCTGTACATTGTTATACAAATACTCAGGAGGAGTAAATGTTGTTGTGAGTTGGAAGATGACCTTAGAGCTTTCCTTCGTTTATTTTATTGTTTATCATTATTTAGTTAGTTTATATGCTCTGATCTATAACATTGGGAACAAGGCGTGTTATTTGTTATGAGTTGATTTTTTGATTATGCTATTTTGATTAAGTATTTTCAAATTGATAAGATAATTGAAGTTATGTTATTTATTTGAGTTCCGTTGCGAGTTTCGAAAATATTTGGAATGTATGCATGTCGTGTTTGAGTAGCATCCTAAAGTGTGGATTTTATCCATTTAATTATGAGTCGAGGCTTTAGGGTATTATATATACCATGTAAGAAAATGAAATTACTTACATTTTCTCATTCACATGAATATAATATATATACATCATTTGATTAACAATCTAATTATGATACAACATACTTACAAAGACAAAATATTCTAGGGTTTAATATGTTTGTGGTCCTCCTGAATATCTCATATTTCATTTTTAATCTCTAAAAAATGTTCCTTTAAAGAATGGTCTTTTGAAAAATTTGCATCCACACTTCTGGTCCCTCCTACAACTTAGCGACAATTTTTAAAATTTAGCGACAAAATTAGTAATAATTTACTACATAGTGACTGAATTAGCGACGACTTTAGCAGGAGAGACAAAAAGTGTGGATAAATTTTTTAGGAGGATCATTCTTTAAAAGAATTTTTTGAGGAACTAAACATAAAATATGAGATATTCATGAAGACCACAAACATATTTAACCTAATATTCTAATTATATTAAACTAATCATGGCTATTTATAACAATAATATTTTATTCTATCATGTCTATGTTTGGTAATACGGTGAGTCACTACTGCCGCACTTTTAAGATTTTTTTAACGTGATTTTTAGAAGTTAGCATGTGTAGCTTCTGTGCAACTGTTATTTTCCACTGTAATTTTCCAAATTCCAAACATACTATAATTTATGGGTCATGCTAACTAGTGTTAATACCTTAGGATTGGCATTAATTTTGTAAAACAAATAATGTAATCACCTCTGTTGTTTTAATATGTTGGGTTGAAGAAGTTCAACATCTGGACCAACATGTCATGTAGGATGTCATAACATCGTGACTGTGACATCGCGCCTGTGTATAAAACTGAATTAGTTAATTCTGTTATGTGTTAACTGATTCAATATTCTGGGATCAGTTAGAATCCTATGTGGCGTTATTTGTGGAGGTCTTGAAGACTCAATCAGAATATTTGGTGAATATACAATTTCTAAATATGGAGATATTTTAGGAACTAAAAGGTTGAAGACCTTGATTATAGCAGAAGTTTTCTGCTGGATTTGTAACAGCAAAGGAGAAGTTTGCTGCGATTGCTGAAGGCCCAAATCCAGTTGGGTGTTTAGGTTATAAATAGCAGATTGTAACCTAGGTTTGAGAAGCCTCAAACAATGTAGAAATTAGGGGTGTGTATGAGGTAAACCTCCCAACATGTGGGAAGGTTACCATGTGTGTCTCAATGCTCAAAGCATGAGATTATTTGCAACTCAAAGCCTGTAGGTAAGAGTAGTTATGGTCTTGAACGAAGCTGTGAAGCAAGTTCAAGTAGTTTAGCATTACTTTGAAATTGTAGTGATAGGAATGGAAACTGGTGGTTTCTATCTAGGAGTTCCTAGGTATAGATTGCATTGGGTAGGGATTAAGTGAAGAGTTGTAAACGGGGGAGTTTAACTCTGAATTAATACTGCTGATAGTGGATCTTCTTCCTGGCTTGGTATGCCCCCAGAGTAGGTGATGTTGCACCGAACTGGGTTAACAATTACCTGTGTTTTTACCTTCTGCACGTTATAATCCTTTTGTTATAACTCATCATGTATCTCAGTCTTTTTATCAAGGGAATAGCAGACCTGGCATAAGGCATACTGTCTGAATGTCAAACAGAATGTTTTGACATTCATCATTGACAACATATACTGAATAATAGACGGGTTGGTCTTTTACAGTACATCATTTAGCACAGTCTGTTTTCAGGAAAATAGCAGACTTAGCATATGGTATATGTTCTGGACGTCAAACTGAATGTTGTGACATTCATTCCTGACAACATATGCTAGAGTGTAGGATGGTTAGTTTTTCTGTTTCAGTATTTTTCTCAGGCTATTCTTCAGGAGTCCAACAGCTGAGCTAAAATCCAGGAAACTAACAACTGAGCTACAATTAATGAACCTAACCAATAGCCTATTTCTTAGCACCCTAAAATGTGGAAATTAGGTTAACTTGCTTAACCTTAATTTTAGCTAATACAAGTACAAGGCCCAAGTGCTGCAATGTAAAAGTTCAGTATTTATCTCAGTATGTTTTTCAGGAGCATAACAGACCTGACATATGGCCCATTGTCTAAATGTCTAATTGGAAGTTATGACAGTTATCTCTGTCAGCTGATACTGAAGTATAGCCTGGTTGATCTGTAACAGTACAACAAACTGTAATGCTGTAACAGGGGATGTTCAAATCTGGGTTGAGACATCATGCTGAGAACTGTGCTGGTCCAGCAGAAGTAAGTGTTAAGTTTGATCTCTACTGTGTCTTTGTACCAGATGGACAGAACTGGGTGGTCTTCCACTCTATGGTATTATAGCAGCAGATGTCGTGACATCGGTGAAAGTGTGCAGATTAGTACTGGGTTTTAATTTGTATAACGTTCTTGCTGTATTAGTAACAATGTTGGATTAGATGTCATGACTTGGAGTAGAACATCTAAATTCCGACTACACCAGAATTTCAATTGGTATCAGAGCAGGCATCTTGTTCTGTCTCTGGATGAGATCCATGGGTGATACTTTCTGGTATCGCGCAAGAAGTTATGTTAGTACAGATGTTGGAACCTGTGGAAGGTTCTGTGATTTCTCTGAATAGTCCCTTCAAGTAGGTGGATGGACTATTCATGACAGGAACTGTGTGTACCTGTCTCTGAAGGTTGGCAATTGGCCTTGGTGTGGGACAGCTGTGCGAGTATTGAATCATATTCAAACTTGGTATGTTCTTAGAGGCTGATCTGGTGAAGTGTGTGTTCATAGGTTAAGTTGTATTATGATTTCCGCTGCATATACCTGGCAAAATTCAAACTCTGATGTAGCTTCCCCTCATATGGATGAAAGGCAGTATTCAAGATTTCATCATAATCTACTGAAGATGTCAAAGATACTTGAGTCTCCTAAAGTATATTCATCATGGTAAGAATCACCTGATCACTGATTCTTTTACTCTCTTGGGTAGTGTATATGAAGACCTTGAAGACTTTCAAGGAGGGTTTGTTCCAAGGAGGTGGAACTAATGTTTTATGTGATGTTAGAACATGTTGTTCAACAAGTATGCAGCTACTGGTTGAAGAGCAGATGTTTTTAGGTGTCAAACAAAGGGAGACTTTTGTTTGGAACCTACTCCTGACCTGGAAGAGGAGACATCTGTGTGAGCTAAGTTGACAAGGGTAGGGTCAACTGTGTGTGGGCTCAAGAAGGTCACTTTTAGAAGTCTGATCTCTAGAAGTGGAGCTGGTTGAGATGTGACATTGTGCAATTTCCTGTTGTTTGTCTTATTCCTGTAGATTGATCAGGGTTGGATAGTTGTTCCCTGAAGTACTATGTTGTGTTGGAAGATAAGTCCCCTGGATGTTAGAAGTCAATAATGGGGTAACCTGATTGCTATTTCATTTAAGAGGATTGGGACCATGAATCTTGTTATTCAAACACCACGCTCAGAAGTGGCAGTTCTTTCAAGGAATGAGAATATGAAGATTCAGAGGTTGGTTGAGGTAGTATGCTCTGGCAATGCATATATACTATTGACCGGTGTTGCTTTTTTTTCACTAGTACTTATGGTCAGCTGGAGTCTGATTGGTGTGATTGGAGTATGCATAGGTATAACTCATAGAGTTAGTTGCCACTGGTAGGGATGGTGTATGTCATGTTGAGACATTTGTGTACAATGCATGGATATTGGTGTGGAGTTTCCATGATTGTTAAATTGAGGGGGAGTTTTGGTTAACCTCCTCACTTTTGGTCAGCCTAGGGCCTGGTTGGCTGTTGACCTGTGTCACATGGGTTCTGGTTGTTGTGTGACACATTTGCAAGGAAGGATTCATCTTTCTCATTCCTAAGGGTGAATATAATCTGGAAAGATTCTCAAAACTGTTGAGGTGCTCGCAAGCAGAAGATGTTGACACAAGAAGAGTATTTTCAAAGTATTCTTATGGTGGAAGTATCTAAAAGGATAATTGGGAAAGGATTTGAGATCAATGTCTACTTGTGCCAAGTATAAGTATTTAATTGATTATCCTTGGAGCTCAAGATAACTGATGTTCTTAAAGATGTTGGAACATCTCTTCTTCAAGATCCTGTGCAGAATCACAGGAAGGATAGTACATTGGTTTATGATCTATCTCTTTGGTGGCAGCAAAAGCATATGATCTCTGAAAAGGTTTCCTGGCAAGAAACATGTTCAACCTTGGTGTGTACAAGAAGAAGAAGACATCATAGTCTTGATGATGGTTACTTATATCAGTTTATTTCTGATCTAGGTAAGGAAGTGCATTGGCTAATGCACATTGTGGAGTTAAGAACAAGTGGCAGCATTCTTGACATCATGGAAACAGCCTTGCCTTAGGAAGTGGAATCCTTGGTATAACTGAAGGGTTAGTTTCTAACTGGTCCGTCTGAAGACTCATGCATCAGAGTGTCTGATGTCTTTGGAGAAGAAGCAAGGATTCATCAAGGTGTGAGCTTGGATGACTTAACTGCAAACCTGCAGGATGGAGGCTATTTACTCAAACTTGGTTCCACAATCAAGTCTATGAGAGCGTTGAACTCTTGTTCTGTGTAGGGAGGAAGTTCTTTCAATTGGCAAAAGAAGGAGCTGAATTCAACAACCAGATGTTAAAACACAATGTTGTGACATTTGGTTCAACATCAGAATCTTAGTTGGTGAAGTGGCACATCAACTTAAGATAGAAGGATCTACAGAGTTGTAGATTGGGTACTTCAAAAAGATCGTTCTCATTGCCGTTCTTTGGAGTTGCTGGATGGAGAAGATGTTACATGTTCATGTCTTGGAGAATCTAAGTTTTGTTTAACATGTAGCTTGAAGTTCAAGTCTCACTTGAATGGTCAGAATATCTTTGGGAGAAGTCTGATAAACTTGTAGAGGTCAAAAAGTGGCATTTGACTTTTTCATATGAGGATTCATGAAGGAGTTAATCAACCAGTGGCATTTGGTCTATCTCAGAAGTGAGTTCGAAGAATCAAGATAATCAACATATGGCAGCTGGTTATTCTTAAGGAAAGTCTGAGACAAATTACTTTTGAGCAGAAAAGTAGTAAGTTGAAGACAAAAGGAGGTGTTCTCTAGTCATTTCTTGGAGCTTGTGGTAGGAGTTCTGAGCTATCTATGGAAGATTATCTCTTGTAATGAGATGAGTATGTATATGTCCCAATTTGTGTCTGGGTTCTTTTGGATCAAGCTGGTGACTCAGTGATATCTGAAGTTTATCAGATGGGGTTCTTTGTTATGCTGTGAAGGATGTCCTAACTTATGTTAGAACATTTTGTGAAGTGGCTTTCTGTTCTGGTTAGAAGAGAGATTGACACAAAGTGTGGATGTGTTCAGCCAAGAAGGTTGAACAGAGGGAGTGCTCTTGAAGACATGAAGATGCGTCTTATGTTTTCCATTCATCAAGTGGTCGGGGTTCTCTTTGAATCAGGAAGTATGTGAAGGTCCAACTTTGGGGTGTTGGATATGTTCATGTGTGATCTCCATGTCTCAAGAGGAGAATGGGTTGTTCATGACAAGGGGAGTTCTATCCTTGAGCTGCAAGTAATCATCAAGCTTGTGGTCTATGTGTTCTCAGATAACAAGGTATGGCACCCTGTTAGTTATTGGGATGATGTGGTGTGTGTCAAGGCTGAGTGAGCAGAAGAATGTCTGACCGGATGTCATGACATTGCCTTAGACAATACTGTTATTTCCTTCTGAAACTTACAGTCAGGAGGAAATATGGATGTGGTGTGTCTCATTATAATAAGCCTGAGTGTTACAGTTGTGTGGTACAGGGGGAGTAACCATCTACTGAGTGTTACAGTTGTGTGGTACAGGGGGAGTAACCATCTACTGAGTGTTATAGTTGTAGTGGTGCCAGGTGTCAAGCTACCACTGGAGGTACGAAAGCGGTCTTAGGAAATGAGGATAGGGAGAATACATGAAGAATGCAGGAAAAAGCCACGTTGAATGTTAAGACATCGCGTGCAACGTGTCTGACTGCATATATGGAATAGTCTACATGCATTGGAACTGTTGTATCTGAAAAGAAACAGTCAAGAGCTATAAAAGGTAATCAAAGGTAGTCTGAGAGATTGTTGGTGATTCTCTGACTGATTCTCAGCCAATATTTATGAATCTTGACCAAGCATTTACTCCTACCGTTAATTCCTAAGCACGGTCTGGCCTATTTAAAGGATGCATCAGCACTCCTCTTCTCACAAGAGCGACATTCCATTCCCTCTAAACCATGGGGTTTGTTAAGATTTGGGCATACTGCGTCTGGATCTGGTTTTGTGAAGGTTTCATTTATAAATGTTTAGCTAAAAAGGGGGAGAGAAACATTGTCCTGAGGATGTACCAGAAGCAAGCAAAATATGGTAGCGAGCAGAAGTTGGTTTCAGGCACAAAAGTCACTAACTGGGTATATCACTCGTGTCTTGTGATCTGAGTTAAGAGGACAGTTGTGTCCTGTGATCTGAGTTACATTATCTATGTACTCAGCATTACATATTCTTCAGGAGGCCCTAGGGTTGAGGGGAAGGGTTTTGATGCACCTGATTCCTATACAACTTCTTCTTCATGTACACCAAAGTTGGTGTTCATGATGGTGCTGACAATGACAAAGAGGAAGTGCAGACCCATATTGGGATGTGGTGTCTTGTGTAATGTTTATTTGTTTTAGCTAAAATTTGCCAAAGGGGGAGATTGTTAATACCTTAGGATTGACATTAATTTTGTAAAACAAATAATGTAATCACCTATGTTGTTTTAATATGTTGGGTTGAAGAAGTTCAACATCCGAACCAACATGTCATGTAGGATGTCATAACATCGTGACTGTGACATCGCGCCTGTGTATAAAACTGAATTAGTTAATTCTGTTATGTGTTAACTGATTCAATATTCTGGGATCAGTTAGAATCCTATATGGCGTTATTTGTGGAGGTCTTGAAGACTCAATCAGAATATTTGGTGAATATATAATTTCTAAATATGGAGATATTTTAGGAACTAAAAGGTTGAAGACCTTGATTATAGCATAAGTTTTCTGCTGGATTTGTAACAACAAAGGAGAAGTTTGCTGCGATTGCTGAAGGCCCAAATCCAGTTGGGTGTTTAGGTTATAAATAGCAGATTGTAACCTAGGTTTGAGAAGCCTCAAACAATGTAGAAATTAGGGGTGTGTATGAGATAAACCTCCCAACCTGTGGGAAGGTTACCATGTGTGTCTCAATGCTCAAAGCATGAGATTATTTGCAACTCAAAGCCTGTAGGTAAGAGTAGTTATGGTCTTGAACGAAGCTGTGAAGCAAGTTCAAGTTGTTTAGCATTACTTTGAAATTATAGTGATAGGAATGGAAACTGGTGGTTTCTATCTAGGAGTTCCTAGGTATAGATTGCATTGGGTAGGGATTAAGTGAAGAGTTGTAAACGGGGGAGTTTAACTCTGAATTAATACTGCTGATAGTGGATCTTCTTCCTGGCTTGGTATGCCCCCAGAGTAGGTGATGTTGCACCGAACTGGGTTAACAATTACCTGTGTTTTTACCTTCTGCACATTATAATCCTTCTGTTATAACTCAACATGTATCTCAGTCTATTTATCAAGGGAATAGCAGACCTGGCATAAGGCATACTGTCTGAATGTCAAACAGAATATTTTGACATTCATCATTGACAGCATATACTGAATAATAGACTGGTTGGTCTTTTACAGTACAGCATTTAGCACAGTCTGTTTTCAGGAAAATAACAGACTTAGCATATGGTATATGTTCTGGACGTCAAACTGAATGTTGTGACATTCATTCCTGACAGCATATGCTAGAGTGTATGATGGTTAGTTTTTCTGTTTCAGTATTTTTCTCAGGCTATTCTTCAGGAGTCCAACAGCTGAGCTAAAATTCAGGAAACTAACAACTGAGCTACAATTAATGAACCTAACCAATAGCCTATTTCTTAGCACCCTAAAATGTGGAAATTAGGTTAACTTGCTTAACCTTAATTTTAGCTAATACAAGTACAAGGCCCAAGTGCTGCAATGTAAAAGTTTAGTATTTATCTCAGTATGTTTTTCAGGAGCATAACAGACCTGACATATGGCTCATTGTCTAAATGTCTAATTGGAAGTTATGACAGTTATCTCTGTCAGCTGATACTGAAGTATAGCCTGGTTGATCTGTAACAGTACAACAAACTGTAATGTTGTAACAGGGGATGTTCAAATATGGGTTGAGACATCATGCTGAGAACTGTGCTGGTCCAGCAGAAGTAAGTGTTAAGTTTGATATCTACTGTGTCTTTGTACCAGATGGACAAAACTGGGTGGTCTTCCACTCTATGGTATTATAGCAGCAGATGTCGTGACATCGGTGAAAGTGTGCAGATTAGTACTGGGTTTTAATTTGTATAAATGTCTTGTTGTATTAGTAACAATGTTGGATTAGATGTCATGACTTGGAGTAGAACATCTAAATTCCGACTACACCAGAATTTCAACTAGTGTCCCGAGGACACTCTTTTAGGATTCTAAATAAAGAAAAAATTCTTTAGAAAAGTCAAATATTTCAATTTCCGATGAATTGATTAGATGTATTTACAAAAAAAAATCACATTTTTAAGCTCTTATAGAGTGCCCCTGACACTCATTAGCATTTCCCATAATTTATTTATGGTTTTTAATTTATTTTGTTAGAGAGACAAACTTCCATAAGATGTAACAATAATAAGTCATACACTTTCAATATACTTCTTCTGGTTACAAGAGAAAAAATATTTTTTAGGTTCATTGAATAATCAATGTATCTGAACTTTATAATAGATCAGATACATTGATATTTAATAAATGTAAAATATCAACTTTATCTTATAAATAGAATCGAAGGAAGTATTTTTGAATAGCAAATATCGGTACATCTATTGTAATTAATGACATTAAAGCAAGTCATTCAAATTAATGACATAAAATAAGTCATTTAATAATTTTTTTTATATATAAGATATATTTTTTATACAATATATTAATGACATTCAAACAAGTCATTAAAGATTTGCCTTAATTTGTAACAACTAAAAACTCATAAAAGAGAATTTTAAACAAATTATGTAGGATGTCTCGACATCAAATAAACCAAGATAAAATTAGAATGTTCTATTCCAAGAATGTTCCAAAGAGCATGCACGATAAGCTTGGAAGGATGTCAGATTTTGGTGAAACAATTGTGCTTGGTAAATATTTGGGCGTTCCTCTTATTGGCAAGGCTCCTAGAAAACAGGATTTTCGCTACATTATCGACTAAGTGAATATTAAGCTTGCTTTGTGGAAGGGAAGTTAACTTGCTTTTGCAGGGAGAGTGACTATTACAAAGAGTGTTATTGAAGCTATCTGAACATTTCCTATGATGACATTTTCCATCCCTAAGTCGTGTATTGATGAAATTCACAAGATCCAAAGGAGGTTCATATAGGGGGATAATAGCAGTAGCAGAAAACATAATGCCATCAAATGGGATGTTGATACTAGTTCGAAGAGTGATGATGGACTGAGGTTGCGCAAGCTGGACATTATGAACAAGGCATGTATCTCAAAACTTGGGTGGAAGCTCCAAAATAATAATGGGGAGTTCTGGTGTGATGTTATTTGGGATAAATGCGACATGAATGATAATAAAAAAGATATTTCAATGAAGCTCACAGACTCAAGCCACTGGAAAAGTATTGCGAAAGTTTGGCCGTAAATTGATAAATACAGTATGTGGAGTATTGGAGACGATAAGGATGTGAATGCGTGGAATGATGTTTGGATTGCACCGAGCGTTTGCATTTCTAAACTTCAACTTGTTACCCCCATGCACATATAGAATGCTAACGTGGCTGATATTACTAACGAAGACGCTGGTTTGATATGGGAGGATCTGAATAATTAGCTTCCAATGATATGCTCCAACGAATTGCTGCTATTATGCCTCCTTCTTTTGACGCAGGTGCGGACATGAGGGTTGGATTTTGGCACAATGGGAAATACTTCAGTGTTGGAACTATGTACAAACTTCTTGGTGATTATGGAGGAAGAACAAGTAACATGCCTTGGAAAGAAATTTGAAAAATTCAAGCAACGGAACGAGTTCGGTTCTTTATTTGGATTCTTCAACATTCACTAATAGTAGGAAGCACCACATGGGACTTGGAAGTGCAATGTGTTCCTTTTATAATAACATTGAAAAAGATACACTCCATGTTCTTCGGGATTCCCGCGTGCAGCTGCGCTTTGGATGACAGCTGTGAACACTAACAATTGTTTTCGCTTTTTTGCATGTAACTTGAAGAATTAGATTTATTATAACATGAATGCTAACTTGGGATGAATCACCGAGGTAGATTGGACGACCTTTTGGGCTACTACATGCCATAGTATTTGAACGTGGCACAATAAGGAGACTCATGATGAGAGTTTTAATCGACTGCCGTGCATGTTAAGTCATATCAATAGATTGGTTCAAGATTATGAGCATGCAAAAACTGCTGCAAATATCACCTTGAAGCCCTCATAGAAGTTTAAGTTACATAAAGTGAGAAGTTTCTCTGGTGGATTGAGTCAAACTAAACACATATGGAGCGATAGTAAACACGACAATACAAGTTGTGGTGGGATCATTAAAGGGAGCGAAAAAGAGTGACTTAGAGGTTTCTCTAAATATGTTGACATGAGTAGTGTTTACATAACTGAACTTTGGGGTGTTTTGGAAAGCTTAAAGCTAGTTGTGACAATGGATTTTCAGAAAGTGATTTTGGAGGTGGATTCTCAGCAAGTGGTAAATGACATTACGACGAGTGGTCAAAGTAGTAACATGGGAAGACACTTGATCACGAAATAAGAACTTTAATGCATCAAGCTAGAGAGATTAAGATTCGTCACATCTACATGGGAAGCCAATATGTGCGCGAATGCATTAGCCAAAGGAAAAAGATTACACTCGAACTATTCGTACATCTTAGAAGAGTGTCATTCGTTCCTTAATCACATTATTGTCAGTGATTTGTTTGAGAATGCTATTCCCCATTTAATTCTTTTTGTAGTTTCCTTTCTTCTAGACTTTGACCCTCCTTTATATAAATAAATAAAAACTCATTCACAAGATTTGAATTGAAAATAAAATAAAATTAAAAAATGTATATTTTTTGAAAAACTTTCTTCATTTAGCGGTAACACAAGATACTATAGTGAAAAAAATGTTTTTACTTTTGTAGGGCTGGAATAGAATACATCTATAATAGTAGAAGTTAAAGCGGTAAGATTGTAAGAAAGAGATTTGAAAATCAATTTGGCTTTTCTTCCCTCTTTCAACTCACTCCGCTGTAGTAGCAACACCATCGCTACTTCACCTAAATCTCTTCCACTATCATCATTTCATCATTAAATTTAACTTCTTTCATTCTTTTTCTTCCCAATCAATGTACTAAAAACCCATTCTTTTACTCACTCTTGCGACGGATTTTTGATGTTAGGGTTTTCTCGTTTTCTATCAAAAGTTTCATGATAGTTCTTTTTTGTTGAATCATTGTGTGTTTCTTTTAGCAGATGGCAAAGGGATCCTCTAGTAACAACTATGAAGAAGCTAGAAAACTAAGACTTGAAGAGAACAAGAAGAGGTTTAAGGTAATCTTAATCACCAATCACTGTTTGTTTGACTATTAGGACTTTCATTTCATGTTGTTTGAAAGCTATGTTTAACTTTGTGGTCGGGTTGTGATTTATTATATTGCAGATTTGTTTTGTCTAATTTGGCTTATGCAGCCTCAACAACAATAGTAGAAACATCAAAAACCCTAATGTGTATAGTTTTAAATAACCATCGTGGCAGATCACTGGTTTTTGCTATTTCGGTAAATACAAGTGTTGCGATACTCATTGCAGTCGCCGCTGTGTGAATAACAGTAACGCCACCTTCCACTACTATTTTGCTGTGGCTGTTTTTGCTGTAAAAGACTGTTTCTTAAAACCTTGCTGATGCGGCCTAAATTGTCGCTTTAGATTATTTTTATACCCTGATTGAGTAATGTATCATAAAGATAAACCATTATTACTGAAACTTTGTGTGTAATATATATGCTTGTGTGAACTATTCAAGACTTTCATGCTGGTTTATATCATGTTTTAAAATCAACTCAGGACAAATAACACGCCTCGTTCCTCAATGTTATAGATCAGAGCATATAAACTAACTAAATAGCGATAAACGATAAAATAAACGAAGAAAAGCTCCAAGGTTATCTTCCAACTCACAACATCATTTACTCCTCCTGAGTATTTGTATAACTATGTACAAAGCAACACAAAACAAAGAAGAAAGGGGTGAGAATACACTCAAATATATTAACAGTGTAAAAGAATGCAATGGTAAATTAATCACACAATCAAAACAATACATATTCGATCACACATCAACATAACCATTCAATTCACAGAGCCTTTAGGTATGCCACGTGACTCACGACTCAACTCTATGCATGTGATACCAATTTGGACATCAGAGGTTTGTTATTAATCTCGTCCACTCAACAACAGTTCCTCATCGAATTGAATCCCCACTTCTAAACCCTGAGTCCCCACTTCTGAACCTCGAACAATCATAGGTTCCCACTTTTGAACTCATAAGTTTCGTCTTTCAACACACCGACACAATATGATGGATGTTATTAAGCTTGCTTTGTGGACTAAGTGAATATTAAGCTTGCTTTATGGAAGGGAAGTTAACTTGCTTTTGCAGGGAGAGTGGCTATTGCAAAGAGTGTTTTTGAAGCTATCTGAACATTTCCTATGATGACATATACCATCCCTAAGTCGTGTATTGATGAAATTCACAAGATCCAATGGAGGTTCATATGGGGGGGGGGGATAATAGCAGGAGCAAAAAAGATAATGCCATCAAATGGGATGTTGATACTAGTTCAAAGAGTGATGATGGACTAAGGTTGTGCAAGTTGGACATTATAAACAAGGCATGTATCTCCAAACTTGTGTGGAAGCTCCAAAATAATAATGGGGAGTTTTGGTGTGATGGTGTTTGGGGTAAATGCGACATGAATGATAACAGAAGAGATATTTCGATGAAGTCCAGAGACTTAATCCACTGGAAAAGTATTGCGATAGTTTGGTCGTAAGTTGATAAATACAGTATGTGAAGTATTGAAGACGACAAGGACGTGAATGTGTGGAATGGTGTTTGGATTGCACCAAACGCTCGCATTTCTGAACTTCAATTTTTTATCCCCATGCACATACAAAATGCTAACGTGGATGATATTGCTAACGAAGATGCTGGTTGGAATTGGGATGATCTGAATAATTGGCCTCCAATGGATATACTCCAACGAATTATTGCTATTATGCTTCCTTCTTTCGACGCATGTCCAGACGTGAGGGTTGGATTTTGGCATAATGGGATATAATTCAGTGTTGGAACTATGTACAAACTTCTTGATGATTGTGGAGGAAGAACAAGTAACATGCCTTAAGAAATTTGGAAAATTTAAGCAACGAAATGAGTTCGATTCTCATTTTGGATTCTTCAACATGATAGACTACTCATTAATAGTAGAAAGCACCACATGGGTTTTGAAAGTGCAATGTGTTCCTTTTGTAATAACATTGAATAAGACACACTTCATGTTCTTTGGGATTCCCACATGTAGTTGCGCTTTGGATGGCAACTATGAACACTACCAATCGTTTTAGCTTTTTTGCAGGTAACTTGAAGAATTGGATTTATTATAACATGAATGCTAACTTGGGGTGGATCACCGAGGAAGATTGGATGACTTTTTGGGCTACTATTTGAACGTGGCATAATGAGGAGACTCATGATGGGAGTTTTAATCGACCCCCGTGCATGTTAAGTTATATCAATAAATTGATTCAAGATTATGAGCATGTAAAAACTGCTGCAAATATCAACTTGGAGCCCCCATAAAAATTTAAGTTACATAAAGTGAGAAGTTTCTCCGGTGGGTTGGATCAAACTAAACACAGATGAAGCGATAGTAAACACGACAATACAAGTTGTGGTGTGATCATTAAAGGGAGAGAAATAGAGTGACTTAGAGGTTTCTCTAAATATGTTGGCATGAGTAGTGTTTACATAACTGAACTTTGAGGTGATTTGGAAGGCTTAAAGCTAGCTGTGACAATGGATTTTCAGAAAGTGATTTTGGAGGTGGATTCTCAGCAAGTGGTAAATGACATTACGACGAGTGGTCAAAGTAGTAACATGGGAAGACACTTGATCACGAAATAAGAACTTTAATGCATCAAGCTAGAGAGATTAAGATTCGTCACATCTACATGGGAAGCCAATATGTGCGCGAATGCATTAGCCAAAGGAAAAAGATTACACTCGAACTATTCGTACATCTTAGAAGAGTGTCATTCGTTCCTTAATCACATTATTGTCAATGATTTGTTTGAGAATGCTATTCCCCATTTAATTCTTTTTGTAGTTTCCTTTCTTCTAGACTTTGACCCTCCTTTATATAAATAAATAAAAACTCATTCACAAGATTTGAATTGAAAATAAAATAAAATTAAAAAATGTATATTTTTTGAAAAACTTTCTTCATTTAGCGGTAACACAAGATACTATAGTGAAAAAAATGTTTTTACTTTTGTAGGGCTGGAATAGAATACATCTATAATAGTAGAAGTTAAAGCGGTAAGATTGTAAGAAAGAGATTTGAAAATCAATTTGGCTTTTCTTCCCTCTTTCAACTCACTCCGCTGTAGTAGCAACACCATCGCTACTTCACCTAAATCTCTTCCACTATCATCATTTCATCATTAAATTTAACTTCTTTCATTCTTTTTCTTCCCAATCAATGTACTAAAAACCCATTCTTTTACTCACTCTTGCGACGGATTTTTGATGTTAGGGTTTTCTCGTTTTCTATCAAAAGTTTCATGATAGTTCTTTTTTGTTGAATCATTGTGTGTTTCTTTTAGCAGATGGCAAAGGGATCCTCTAGTAACAACTATGAAGAAGCTAGAAAACTAAGACTTGAAGAGAACAAGAAGAGGTTTAAGGTAATCTTAATCACCAATCACTGTTTGTTTGACTATTAGGACTTTCATTTCATGTTGTTTGAAAGCTATGTTTAACTTTGTGGTCGGGTTGTGATTTATTATATTGCAGATTTGTTTTGTCTAATTTGGCTTATGCAGCCTCAACAACAATAGTAGAAACATCAAAAACCCTAATGTGTATAGTTTTAAATAACCATCGTGGCAGATCACTGGTTTTTGCTATTTCGGTAAATACAAGTGTTGCGATACTCATTGCAGTCGCCGCTGTGTGAATAACAGTAACGCCACCTTCCACTACTATTTTGCTGTGGCTGTTTTTGCTGTAAAAGACTGTTTCTTAAAACCTTGCTGATGCGGCCTAAATTGTCGCTTTAGATTATTTTTATACCCTGATTGAGTAATGTATCATAAAGATAAACCATTATTACTGAAACTTTGTGTGTAATATATATGCTTGTGTGAACTATTCAAGACTTTCATGCTGGTTTATATCATGTTTTAAAATCAACTCAGGACAAATAACACGCCTCGTTCCTCAATGTTATAGATCAGAGCATATAAACTAACTAAATAGCGATAAACAATAAAATAAACGAAGAAAAGCTCCAAGGTTATCTTCCAACTCACAACATCATTTACTCCTCCTGAGTATTTGTATAACTATGTACAAAGCAACACAAAACAAAGAAGAAAGGGGTGAGAATACACTCAAATATATTAACAGTGTAAAAGAATGCAATGGTAAATTAATCACACAATCAAAACAATACATATTCGATCACACATCAACATAACCATTCAATTCACAGAGCCTTTAGGTATGCCACGTGACTCACGACTCAACTCTATGCATGTGATACCAATTTGGACATCAGAGGTTTGTTATTAATCTCGTCCACTCAACAACAGTTCCTCATCGAATTGAATCCCCACTTCTAAACCCTGAGTCCCCACTTCTGAACCTCGAACAATCATAGGTTCCCACTTTTGAACTCATAAGTTTCGTCTTTCAACACACCGACACAATATGATGGATGTTATTAAGCTTGCTTTGTGGACTAAGTGAATATTAAGCTTGCTTTATGGAAGGGAAGTTAACTTGCTTTTGCAGGGAGAGTGGCTATTGCAAAGAGTGTTTTTGAAGCTATCTGAACATTTCCTATGATGACATATACCATCCCTAAGTCGTGTATTGATGAAATTCACAAGATCCAATGGAGGTTCATATGGGGGGGGGGGGGGATAATAGCAGGAGCAAAAAAGATAATGCCATCAAATGGGATGTTGATACTAGTTCAAAGAGTGATGATGGACTAAGGTTGTGCAAGTTGGACATTATAAACAAGGCATGTATCTCCAAACTTGTGTGGAAGCTCCAAAATAATAATGGGGAGTTTTGGTGTGATGGTGTTTGGGGTAAATGCGACATGAATGATAACAGAAGAGATATTTCGATGAAGTCCAGAGACTTAATCCACTGGAAAAGTATTGCGATAGTTTGGTCGTAAGTTGATAAATACAGTATGTGAAGTATTGAAGGCGACAAGGACGTGAATGTGTGGAATGGTGTTTGGATTGCACCAAACGCTCGCATTTCTGAACTTCAATTTTTTATCCCCATGCACATACAAAATGCTAACGTGGATGATATTGCTAACGAAGATGCTGGTTGGAATTGGGATGATCTGAATAATTGGCCTCCAATGGATATACTCCAACGAATTGTTGCTATTATGCTTGCTTCTTTCGACGCATGTCCAGACGTGAGGGTTGGATTTTGGCATAATGGGATATAATTCAGTGTTGGAACTATGTACAAACTTCTTGATGATTGTGGAGGAAGAACAAGTAACATGCCTTAAGAAATTTGGAAAATTTAAGCAACGAAATGAGTTCGATTCTCATTTTGGATTCTTCAACATGATATACTACTCATTAATAGTAGAAAGCACCACATGGGTTTTGAAAGTGCAATGTGTTCCTTTTGTAATAACATTGAATAAGACACACTCCATGTTCTTTGGGATTCCCACATGTAGTTGCGCTTTGGATGGCAACTATGAACACTACCAATCGTTTTAGCTTTTTTGCAGGTAACTTGAAGAATTGGATTTATTATAACATGAATGCTAACTTGGGGTGGATCACCGAGGAAGATTGGATGACTTTTTGGGCTACTATTTGAACGTGGCATAATGAGGAGACTCATGATGGGAGTTTTAATCGACCCCCGTGCATGTTAAGTTATATCAATAAATTGATTCAAGATTATGAGCATGTAAAAACTGCTGCAAATATCAACTTGGAGCCCCCATAAAAATTTAAGTTACATAAAGTGAGAAGTTTCTCCGGTGGGTTGGATCAAACTAAACACAGATGAAGCGATAGTAAACACGACAATACAAGTTGTGGTGTGATCATTAAAGGGAGAGAAATAGAGTGACTTAGAGGTTTCTCTAAATATGTTGGCATGAGTAGTGTTTACATAACTGAACTTTGAGGTGATTTGGAAGGCTTAAAGCTAGCTGTGACAATGGATTTTCAGAAAGTGATTTTGGAGGTGGATTCTCAGCAAGTGGTAAATGACATTACGACGAGTGGTCAAAGTAGTAACATGGGAAGACACTTGATCACGAAAATAAGAACTTTAATGCATCAAGATAGAGAGATTGAGATTTGTCACATCTACCGGGGAAACCAATATGTGTGCGAATGCATTAGCCAAAGAAAAAAGATTACACTCGAACTCTTCGTACATCTTAGAAGAGTGCCATTCGTTTCTTAATCACATTATTGTCAGTGATTTGTTTGAGAATGCTATTCCCCATTTAATTCTTTTTATAGTTTCTTTTCGTCTAGACTTTGACCCTCCTTTATATAAATTATAAAATAAAACTCTTTCACAAGATTTGAATTGAAAATAAAATAAAATTAAAAAATGTATATTTTTTGAAAAACTTTCTTCATTTAGCGGTAACACAAGATACTATAGTGAAAAAAAAAAGTTTTTACTTTTGTAGGGCTGGAATAGAATACATCTATAATAGTAGAAGTTAGAGCGGTAAGATTGTAAGAAAGAGATTTGAAAATCAATTTGGCTTTTCTTCCCTCTTTCAACTCACTCCACTGTAGTAGCAACACCATCGCTACTTCACCTAAATCTCTTCCACTATCATCATTTCATCATTAAATTCAACTCGTTTTATTCTTTTTCTTCCCAATCAATGTACTAAAAACCCATTCTTTTACTCACTCTTGCGACGGATTTTTGATGTTAGGGTTTTCTCGTTTTCTTTTAAAAGTTTCATGATAGTTTTTGTTTTGAATCATTGCGTGTTTCTTTTAGCAGATGGCAAAGGGATCCTCTAGTAACAACTATGAAGAAGCTAGAAAGTTAAGACTTGAAGAGAACAAGAAGAGGTTTGAGGTAATCTTAATCACCAATCACTGTTTGTTTGACTATTAGGACTTTCATTTCATGTTGTTTGAAAGCTAGGTTTAACATTGTGGTCGGGTTGTGATTTTTTATATTGCAGAGTTTTTTTGTCTAATTTGGCTTATGCAGCCTCAACAACAGTAGTAAAAACATCAAAAACCCTAATGTGCATAGTTTTAAATAACCGTCGTGGCAGATCACTGGTTTTTGCGATTTCGGTCTGTACAAGTGTTGCGATACTCATTGCAGTCGCCGCTGTGTGAATAACAGTAACGCCACCTTCCACGACTATTTTGCTGTGGCCGTTTTTGCTGTAAAAGACTGTTTCTTAAAACCTTGCTGATGTGGCCTAAATTGTCGCTTTAGATTATTTTTATACCCTGATTGAGTAATGTATCATAAAGATAAACCATTATTACTTAAGCTTTGAGAGTAATATATATGCTTGTGTGAACTATTCAAGACTTTCATGCTGGTTTAGATCATGTTTTAAATTGTGTCTAGAAGCCATTGTTGTGTATTTGATTCACAACACTCACGTATGAGCCCAGAGTTACTGCTAACAGCTTGATACTACGGAGTTTATTGTCAAATGCGGCTGATGCAGCCTCAATTGTGTCACAAAAGCATCAAAAACTTGATATGGCAGCCACAATTCCTGGTTTGATCTTCTTATAAATGTTAATAATAGTGGTGACAGTGAGGTTTGAACCTAGGCGGTCATAATTCCTGGTTTGATCCACTTATAAATGTTAGTAATAGTTGTGACAGTGAGGTTTGAACCTATATATATATGCAAACTACTTGTGTCCCTCACCGGTGTCACCGCTACTAACAGAGTCTTAGCGGCTTAGATTTTGTTCTAGTTTGGTGATTTCTTACTTTACATAACTTCCTTGGCTTAGATTTTGTTTTAATTTGGTGATTTCTTACTTGACATAGCTTCCCTTTTTATTCTCAAGGATTTAGGAATTTCAACAATATCGAAAACATTAATCGAAATTGCAAGTCCAGCAAAGAAGTCCGCGGTAAGCTTTCAATTTTGATTTGGTTTTAATCAATAAGGAACCAGCGTTCAGTTTTGACCTTTTTTTTTCTTCTGTTTCTCTGCAGAATCGTCTTTACAGACCAAAATCAAAGACTATTGTTGTTGTGGAACCAAGGCGTTCTTCTCGTGCAAGAAACCCAGTTCCTTCTTATCGTGAGGAGGTAAGCTCTGTTGTCTTGCAAGGTTCAAATTACCATAACGCAATGAATCAAACAAAAAGTGTGACTCAAGAAAGAGGGTTGAATCACCTCTGGATAATGGAATATTTAAAGCTAATATGAGTGGATGTAGTAGAAATTTTTTACTAGCAATTTGTTGAGTTTTTTTTTTTGTACCCTAAGACAAAAAAAGTATGATAATTTAGCTATCATGTTTCGTGATAGTCTAGCACAAATGTCTATTTGACAGTGTATATTTCATTTTTCTACAGTTTGGCACAGACCTTCCTAATCTCCGGAAGAGGTCGAGGTCAATTCCGTCATCATGGGGAAGGTGGTTAATTAATTACTCATTGACTTCCTTATATTGCTAATTTAAATATTAATAACAAGGTTATGGGACTCTCAGTTACATTGCAAGGCCACTAGACGAAATCAAAGAAGCTACAAGTCAAGAAAGAAATCATGCTTTGGAGGCTGCAGAGGCACTCCAAATCAATTTGAACTCTTCGAAACCATCTTTTATCAAGTCTATGGTCCGGTCCCATGTTTATAGCTGTTTTTGGTTGGTATGTGTCCGTTCAGAATATTTTTTAATATGGTCTCACATTCTTTAATGTTTAGATTATTTGTAAATACAATTAACATACGACGTACTTCCCAATGTATCATCTTTACTTTGTCAGGGTCTTCCTAGTAGATTTAGTGAGGAACATCTTCCAAAAACAGTGTATAACATGGTTTTAGAGGATGAAGAAGGATCAGAATACAAGGCTGTTTACATTGGCACTAGAGCTGGGCTTAGTGGTGGCTGGAGAGCATTTGCACTGGAACATAAGTTGGATGATGGTGATGCACTAGTTTTTGAATTGGTTGAACCAGCAAGATTTAAGGTAAGTTATGTTTACAATTCTCATCCAAATCTCTTTTAACTTCAAAGGTGTAAGTAATCCTTACCTCTTGAGCTAGCTTTTTTGATTGAGTTAGGCCCTATTGTAGATCTCACAATGACGAGTGAATAGTGATATAGCCAAAATAATGTTTTTTTTAGGGAAACCCTCATACCAACAGCTAAGTTATGGCGATAGCTTTTGGACTAAGTTAGACCTTACCCAAATTCTAAGATGGTATATGATAAACTTGCTATCTTCATGCTCCCGATGTATTTACATAGGTTAGATAAATTTTCTTTCTATATTTACATAGTCTAATACCTCCCAATACCTAGTCCTGATTTCGAAAGGCTTGTGTTGCACTCAAGGACTTGTGATATGGCCAAATTAGTTGTGTTAATAAATGTGACTGGTTCTCTTTGATGAGCTAGCTTTTGGAATTAACTCTTAAGGTTGAGTTATACCCAAGCCATTTTCTAAAAAATATATACAACTTATTTTGAGGCTTTAAAAACTGCAGCTCCACTTTCTTCTTTTGCTTGCAATCTGCAATTTAATGTTCTCTATAAAGAAATGATACATATTCTTTATATGCACGAGAAGAATAATCTATATATAACTGTGATCATATCAAATTTAATTACAATCTAAATCAATATTTCAACAAATCTATGTCATATATAGATATATATCTAGATTTAGCTTTGGCCTATAATTTTTCTTTGTTCTACTCCTGCCTCTTTTGTATCTGTTCAAGTTAGTTTTAGTTCCTGTAATATTTGAACAATATAAGGACTAGTTCGAACATGAAAAACAGTTCAAGGATTAAAACAAAACAATGAGTGAAGTGAATAGTTTTTATTCTGCAGGGACTAAACTAAAAAAAAAAAACAAGAAAAAGAGAACTAATATATTTGTAAAGACAAAAAAAGATATTTAAGCCTTCATTAAAGGTTGGAGTTGGACTGTTAGTCTATATCACATACATTGGTGTGAGTGAACAAGTCTTAAAGGCTCCATATTTTTTAATTGATTTCTTTAGGGATAAGCTTCTTCAAGAAATAGAGACAAAACACTCACACGAACCAGACACTGATATGTCAACCCTGATAATTATTTGAAAAAACGAATAAATTGAACGAAATCATCACATTTGTCGATGTGAGACACTATCACGTGTCGAATACCAGACACCTTTGTTCAGAGGTGACAGTGCTACAAAGTAGAGAACATTCCCCCGAATTAAGGTTTTTAGTTTTAGAAAACTATTGAGCCTAAAAATAAGTAATGATTATGACAAATTGACAATAATATTACTGCAGGTTTATATTGTTAGAGCATTTCCAGATGCATATGAAGAAGAAAAGATAGAAGAAGAAAACAACACTTTGATAGAAGAAGAAAATATGCACACATCGAAAGCAACAAAAGAATCTAAGGCTGCCAATAATCGCAAATCAGAACCAAAGAGTAAAAAGCAAAAACGTGCCATTGTATGTGAAACTAAGGAATCAAAGAGTTCTGAAGAAAGTCTGTTCGAAAGTAGCATTGAAAAAGATGTTAAACCACAGAGGGCAAATACGAGTAGAAAAACTAAATCATCTCAGAAAAAATTGCCAAAGAAGTCTGAACTACCTACCACTCCTGATTCTGAAGCAAAAATTGAAACGCCAAAACCAAATGCAACTACCGGAAGAAACACTAGATCTTCTCAGAAAATAGTGCAAAAGATATCCGAAGCATCTACTACTCTTGAACCGAAAGAGGAAGCACAAGTTGAAACTACGAAGAAAGAACTTGTTCAGCATGATGATATTAAGTTAAAGAAAGTTAAGCCAGTTGGAAAACCTCGAAAAAACTCAGCTCCTAAAAACCCAGTCTCTAAATGACTGGTTAAAAGGTCGTTATGAAATGCAGATATGGATTTTAGGTTATATTAAATGTTTTATGAAGACAATAGTGTTGCACTTTTAGACATGTTAGATGTGTAAGCACCTCTTGTTACCTTATTAAGGAGAATGCTGCTCTTTGATATGTATTAGCAAGTGTCTGAATGTTAGCTTTAGAGATAATTTAGGAACAAGGAACTTTTATTCAATGGTAGCTTCTGTTTTGAATTTTCCTTTGATGATTTATGCTTATTATATTCAAGAGTAAACAAGAGTAAATAACATCATGATTTCAAAAGCCAGTGCAAGTGATGATGAGATTTTGGGACGAGCTCCAAACAACTTGAACTGTCCAGCTTAGTCAGGTGGTTGAAGTTATTCTTTGCAACAATGTCTCAATAATCTTTTCAATCTTGAAGGAGCCACAGGCTATTATTATTTCCCATTATGAGTATTGTTTTTATGAGATTCGTCTTTGGTCTTTTTCCAATAAGCTCCTTAGTCTTTACCCCCCTTCTTTAGCTCAATGTTACCTTGAGCCTGAGAAGAGGTACCCTGAATGGTTTAAGAAACTTCCTTCAAGATTGTGACCTTCTCCGCGACGACTTTGTCTCATGTTTGACATGAGGATAATCATCTTCTAGTCGGAGGACGACCCAACTTCTCAGCATGCCCATTTTAATGTGTCCTCAGGGGAGTAGAAAAACATGGGTCCTAAGATTTCACTATCCATCCAACGATAGTCTTCAACATTTGCAGTGAGTTCTGGATTATTAACAATATTTTTATCCATTTCCTCATCACTGTTCAAAGATAATTGTTACTTCCTCAACATTAAATGGACATTTGAAGTTACACCTAGACGCCTAGCAAACATATGCACTTTAGGATCATCCATGACATTCCCACTAAACAAGAAGCCCCCATTCAACAGACGAGTTCACCTCGGTTCAGACTTATGGACCAACCTCATCTACTCTTATGTCATCAATCCTCCATTCATGGTTAACAATAAGGATTTAGGGGCAATTGTTCAGGACAGGTCCACGACCCACAAGGCCGACCCAATCTACATAGGTCCATCTTCTTTGAAAATTTGTCGCACTATGGCACAGATGGACCCGCGTCATGGATCACCACACAGGAGGATGCCTCCTCTTCACTCTAAGTTATTGGATCATCATCCAACAGTCACCCACGCTTCACGTCAGACAATCCCAAAATAGTTACCTTCACCTATCCTATATAAATGTGACTCTGAGTCACACTTAAATATGATTCATTAGACAGTTGCAAAAGTTCCACCTCAATCTCTTATTACGAGAATCATTCTAGTATGGTCTCCATTATCCATCAATCATCTTTTATCGTGCTTTAAAAAAAAGTCATTTTTTGTCTTGGTACAAAACATTGAGAAAAATAAATTCGTTACAAGTGGGATTTTTTTTTTGGTTGATGCAATTGTGAACTTTGATGCATTTGGTCAATGCCCATGTCTCCTAGGATTCAATTTCCCATGTCTCCTAGGATTCAATTTCTTAAAGTCAATGAATAGTTGAGTGATAAGTATCATATGAATGATAAAACGTGAGTTTTAAAACATAAATAACCTCTTTATTTTTATTTTTTCATTCCATTTTTTATTCATTTTAGAAGTGTCAAATCATCTGTAAATCATTCACCTAATATACCTTTTAAAATTAAAGAAGGCTGAATCATTTTAAGTTTGAAATTCAAAGAGTTGAATAACTTCATCCACAATGAAACTATATACTATTTAAAAAAATGAAGGAATGGATAAACTATTAGTAATTAATGTGATACTAAAATCATCAATCATGTTAGACTTTTGAATAGAACAGTTCATCTGTTATTTTTTTTTAATAATTCTAATGGACTAATTAAATGAAGGACTTGGCATCTGATTCCAGAAAGTCAAATGTACTTCTTTTTTAATTTCTTTCAGTAATCTCTTCCTCTGTCAATTTTTGATTTGCTATATCATATTTTTCAATATAATTACGCATGTATCTTGATTAATTAACACTTTGGTCAAAAGTCATTATCTAAGAACTTTTCAACGCTAATCTTTTTTACTATTAAGTATTTTGTGTCATCTTTACTTTTCTCATTACATATATATACATGCAAATTACTATAATCTTTTTACATTTTGGCTTTTGTTAGAGTTTGTGTTGATTTCTGCTTTTATGGGAAGATGAACTTTTCAAAGAGTTGTGAATGTGAAATTGTTCTATGCTTTCTGTTTTGCTGCTGTTTTTTATTGGCTGCTACTCAAAGAACTGACCCTATTGAAGGTTTGTTTTTTTTCTTCATTTTAATTTCTTTGATATAACATATTAACATAGTTTCATTTTGACTAACATGCAGTTGATACATTGAGAATCATAAAGGAGAATTTGATTGATATTAATGGAAATTTGAGCAACTGGAATGATGGAGATCCATGTACATCCAAGTGGGCAGGAGTTATGTGCTCCAATACAACATTAGATGATGATTTTCTACATGTTCAAAGATTGTATGGCTTTACACTTAATTTTTTCTATATTGAACTTTTGAGTGTTTTCTTAGTAATTGTTCCGCTAGGGAAACAAAAATGTGTGGTGAAACGGTGAGATGAGATACTGGATCGGTGGAGCAGCACTCCAACGCCCAAGTCAGTGAGAGAATGAAAAGTAATGTGAGAGTGAGAATGATTTTTTAATATCTGAAATGACGCACTTTATTAATATATATCAAGAGCAGTTGTAACCGTTCGCGAGTGATATGGCGTGTTGTGCGGTTAGCCGTCTGATTGAATCGGACGGTGATTGATGCGTTGGAGGGCGGAATCCTCTGCTAATGGCCAAAGTGAAAGTCTACCTGTTCCATGCGCCTATCTACTTGAAGTTCATTCGTAGGCCTTTCTCCACGGGTCTTGCAGACGGTCCAAAACAATAATTAGTCCTAGTTTCCTAATTAGTTTAAGCTCTAGTTTTTTCTGCTTTTGCTTCATTTCTAAGACTACGATGCTCGTTTCTCGCTATAATCGGGTTTAAGTATCCCTTGTACGCTTAAGATGATTCATTTCTTAATTGCATTTTGACACAAACTTTTATTTTTGTGTATAGGCATCTAATGAATATGAGTTTGGCTGGAACTTTGGTACCTGAGATTGGCAAGTTATCTCATCTGAAAATATTGTAAGCTATAAATAAACAGTTTCAATTTTGATCAAGAATATTAGCAGTATGTAACAGATTTCTGTTACTTTCTTACTCTAATATGTGCTTTTACATGTAATCTTCAAAGGGACTTTATGTGGAACAACATAACCGGGAACATTCCGAAGGAAATCGGCAATATCAAAACTTTA
Organism: Lathyrus oleraceus; assembly: GCF_024323335.1. Classification (NCBI taxonomy): domain Eukaryota; kingdom Viridiplantae; phylum Streptophyta; class Magnoliopsida; order Fabales; family Fabaceae; genus Lathyrus; species Lathyrus oleraceus. Next base: position 122,240,305 of record NC_066580.1, read on the forward strand.
AGACTCTTGTAAGTTCAGAACATTCTTCGCGGTCTAATTCCGTTATCGAAGACTCAAAAATTGAAAATCAATAACATTGTTTTTTTGTAGGCTTTTGAATGGAAATCAATTAACAGGTCATTTACCAGAAGAGCTTGGTTATCTTCCAGTCCTGAACAGAATCCAAGTTGATCAAAACAATCTTACAGGACCAATACCTTTATCATTCGCAAACTTGACAAATGCACAACACTTGTAATGTTCTTTACACTGACTCATACAGTTTTAACATTTTTCTAAAAAGATGATGAAAATAATGCTTTAATCTTTTCTCAAAATGGAGTAGTCACATGAACAACAATTCACTCAGTGGACCAATTCCACCACAGCTTTCTGGCTTAAGAAACCTTCTTCACCTGTAAGTGACGCGTAACCGTTTCTTAATGCTTCATTTTCATGTCTATATATTGTTGACAAGATGAATCTTTGGACCTGCAGACTTCTTGACACCAACAATTTATCAGGAAATCTCCCAGATGAGCTTGCTGAGATGCCAAGCCTAAAGATACTGTAAACTCATTTGGTTTTCATGTTGTTCATTCTTTTTTCATAAAATGTATGATTCTAATATGTATTTCTTGTTCTTGCAGTCAACTCGATAACAACAACTTTGGTGGAAATAGCATTCCAAGTTCTTATGGAAATATGCCAAAATTATTGAAATTGTAAGTGTAATCTATGTAGGATCGTGTTAAGTTTTTGGAGATCCTGTATAAGTTAGTCACGATTAACCTGTGACAAATATTTTACGAGGCCCTCTTTAGCCACAGTTTAACTGTGACGAATTTTGGGCCTTGTGTGGTAGTCTGTCTTGCACACCCTCAAAGACGGCTCTGAATCTATATGATGATGTGCTAGTACATTACCAATATAAATAGGGAAGCCATTATTTTAATGTTTTGGTTTGAAGTACTAATTTGAGATGATAAAACTTTTGGTTAATCTTCAGGAGCCTTAGGAACTGCAACTTGACAGGACCAATTCCTGATTTAAGCAAGATACCACGCCTTGGTTATATGTAAGTTCAGTTATCTCATTTCAATTCAACTTAAGTCTGATTTAAGCAGATACCAAATTTTTTTATAGCAAAATCAATTTTACAAAATCAACTTTTGGCCTATGCGACCAAATGTCTGATGATTGTAAATGTTTCTAATGACAGTTGTTTGTTTGAATTGCAGTGACCTCAGTTTTAATCATTTGAATGAATCAATTCCTACTAATAAGCTATCTGATAATATCACAACCATGTAGGAACTTCTATTGCTATTATAGTATGTTAATCTATTCGTCTTCATTTCAATTTTTCACTTATAGACATGAACTTATATACTCTTATTGTTTTACTCTTGAAATTTTTGCAGTGATTTATCAAACAATAATCTTGATGGTACTATTCCATCTTACTTTTCTGATCTTCCACATCTTCAGAAATTGTAAGTAATTTTGAAATTCTTAGTCGACATTTTCTTAATTTATAATTTTATTAATCATGCTATAAAATTCAATAATGACTTTATAGCACATATCTTGTCCCATGACAGGTCTTTTGCAAACAATGCACTAAGTGGCAATGTTCCCTCTTCCATTTGGCAGAACAAGACTTCAAATGGATCAGAAAAGCTTCTATTGTAAGATGTAGAATGATTATTGCACAAATTTTCTCTTATAAACCTGTATCTACTAAGACTATTTCACACAGACACCGAACACGACATTGACGCTGATAATAATTTGAGAAAGTAAAAGTGATTGAAAGCAACCACATGTATCAGTATCATGTTGAACACATGTAGAACATAGGAAACACATTCAATCTGAAGTGTCAGTACTACATAGATCAGTATCATGGAGCGCACATATGTCAAGTCTTTTGTTCTTTCTTCAGCATTGATGCTACTTGATTTTGTTGATTTGATTTACTCAACATGAAGTTATGATCTTTCAGGAACATGCAAAATAATCAACTCACAGGCATATCAGGAAGTACAACAAATCTTCCTCCAAATGTCACACTCATGTATGCATACAAACATACTTTCTGTTTATTGTATTCAAAGAAATGAAACTATGATTAGTATCCTAATGATATAAATCAAAACTTGTCAAACATTTTCTTTTGTCAGGCTTGAGGGGAATCCTATATGCTCAAATAACAACAACAGCACCATAGTTAAGTTCTGTGGATCTGAAACTGAAAATGATATGAATGGCAACTCCAATATTACCTGTCCAAGTCAACCATGCCCTCCTCCTTACGAATACTCTCCGGAGTGTGTCTGTGCAGTGCCGTTGCTCGTGTATTATCGATTGAAAAGTCCAGGATTTTCAGATTTTAATACATATGTGGAAGAATTCGAAAGCTTCTTGGCAAGTGGCCTTGACATACATAATAGTCAGCTATTCATTAATAGTTTTATGTGGGAAGAAGGTCGATTGCGAATGCACTTGAAGCTTTTTCCTGTGTATGTTGATAATGCAAACTCTTATACTTTCAATGACAGTGAGGTTATTAGGATAAGAGACTTGTTTAGAGAATGGAATATTCATGAGAATGATTTGTTTGGTCCTTATGAACTTCTTGAATTCATTCTCCTTGACCCTTACAAAGACGGTAAGTTGCAAAAACTTGTTTCTGTAAGGAGTTCAAGTCTCAGTACTACTGAGACTTGAACTCCATAATACGTACTCATGCGCCAGTGTTTATTTGCGGTTGTTCTCAGACAGTTAATTGTTTCTGCAGGGCTTGTCGACTCTTCAAGTTCGGGAATAAGCACAGGTGCGGTGGTTGGAATTGTGTTAGGAGCAATTGCCATTTCAGTTACATTATCTGCAACTGTTGCCATATTTATACTAAAAATACGGTTGAAAGATTACCGTACACTCTCCAAAGGGCGTAAAGGTGATTAAATTAACATAACTTATTGGTATGAATTGCTTTACTCAAATGTACCTTAAAGCAGACTTGTAATTTTTCACAGGCTCTAAGATCTCGATAAAAATTGATGGTGTAAGATCATTCAATTTCGAAGAAATGGCTTTGGCTACAAGCAATTTTAGTGAATCTGCTCAAATTGGACAAGGAGGGTATGGGAAGGTTTATAAAGGTAATCTTCATGATGGAACTGTTGTTGCCATAAAACGCGCGCAAGAAGGTTCGCTGCAAGGTGAGAGGGAGTTTCTTACAGAGATAGAATTGCTATCGAGGTTACATCATCGTAACCTTGTGTCTCTGATTGGATATTGCGACGAAGATGGCGAACAGGTATTTTTTTCTAATTCACAATTAAATGTATGCTTCTATGACTAGTTTGTTTTTACATCTGGCTTGTTTCTTTATGGTTGTAGATGCTGGTTTATGAATATATGCCAAATGGAACACTAAGGGATCACCTTGCTGGTACATTTTGTGCTCTTATTCCTTGCATTTTACATTCTTTATATCATAAATTTCTATGCTATCTAGACTGGGATAATTTCACATGATCAGAGTATATGCACCCTCTTGCGATCACACATGTGAGCAGGGTCATCATCCTCATTGTATTTCACAAATGCACTCTCTCATTTAACTTTTTTAATTCATTTTCTATGACAGCTTATTCTAAAGAACCTCTTAGTTTTGCAATGAGATTGAAGATAGCTCTAGGGTCAGCTAAAGGTCTTGTGTACCTACACACAGAAGCTGATCCTCCAATATTCCACAGAGATGTCAAAGCTAGCAACATATTATTAGACTCAAAGTACATAGCAAAAGTTGCTGATTTTGGACTTTCAAGACTAGCACCAGTTCCAGATATTGAAGGCAATTTGCCTGCTCATGTATCTACCGTTGTAAAAGGGACCCCGGTAACGTTTCCCCTAACGACAGTGTATATGAATTAAATTATTTGAACGTATCTTTATACACTGGTTACGTTGATTTCACCGTACTAATATTTGATAACTGTTTTAACTTTTAAAAATGCAGGGTTACCTCGATCCAGAGTATTTCTTAACGCGCAAGTTAACTGACAAAAGTGATGTTTATAGTCTCGGTGTTGTATTTCTTGAAATCGTGACTGGAAAACCACCAATTTTTCACGGCGAAAATATTATTAGACAGGTTTGAGATTCTGATAGTGTTCCTTAACTATTACTTGTGGCTTAAGATATATCTAGAATATAAGGCTGGATGAATTTTTCGCAGGTTAAACTGGCGTTCGAATCGGGTGGAATATTTTCGATTGTTGATAACAGAATGGGATTCTACACTAGTGAGTGTGTGGAAAAGTTATTAATTTTGGGTTTAAATTGTTGCAAAGATGCGCCGGAAGAAAGGCCGAAAATGGAAGAAGTGGCAAGAGAACTCGAAATCATATTGTCGATGATGCCGGATTATCATGCCAAAAAAGGTGGTGAATATGATACAAGTGATTCTGGAAGTACCTTCAGTTCACAACCTTCATCATCTGTTATGAAGAATCCTTTTGTTTCAGAAGATAGTTTGGGGAGTGAGCTTGTTAGTGGAGATATACCTACCATTAGACCAAGGTAGATGGTGAAAAAGATTAATGTGTTTGTGGATATTGTTTTATGGTATAAGAATAACATTGGCTTGTAAATTTGATAGTGAAGATAATTTTTGTTTTGAGTTATAGTCAATTCTTTTGATACTAGCCTTGTTGTAAGATAACATTGACAGAAATGACTTGTAGTTTATTGATTTTGTAATTCCACAATTCTTCAATGTACTCTCTCAATTCTTTTTAACAGTTCATTTTTAAAAATTTTTTGTTCTTATTTGTTTATTACTTCTAAAATTGAATGTAACACTAATTATTGTTTTACATATAATATTTTTAAATATTCATTGCAGAAAAAAACTTGTAGAATAAAATGATAAAGTTTTAATGATATTTATAGATCAAAGTCATATATTAAACTAGGTAAAGATATCATTATGCTAAACTAGTTCTGACCCATCATTTTATATAAGTGACTAATAATAAATTGATTAGGTTAGGATTTCAAAACAGTGTTAAAATATAAGTTCCAATATTCGAACGCATCAAATATACAATAAAGTCTTTCTGAAACATATTAAATCTAAATTAAAAATTGATTTGAATATTATAATTAAGATTAAAATTTTACGGATATTGAAATCCGGATGCCTCAATATATCCCACAAAAACTCAAACTCAGAATTCCAAAACGTTAAAGGGTTTATTTGAATTTCAATTTTCAGATTAAATTTACGGAGATTGAAATCCAGACACTTTCATTTAAGTATTCATACTCACACATTTCCCTCTTCATTATCTTTCCTTTCATCAAATTTGAGCACAAGAGAAAACAAAGTTCACCACTGCCTACTCTTGTTCCAACATTTTCTAATATTTCTCACAACTTCTACTCTACTACACTCAAACTTAACATATTTGTCAAATTCTAATCCACTACATTAAAGTCAAGATCATCCATCTTTCACCTTTAGTAAGTTTATCATTTCCTTTTTTTATATATATTTGTAATGCATGCATTTCCTAAATAGGTTATAATTATGCTACATTAGGTTAAATGTAATAGATATGTTGTATTTGTTTTGTCCTAATTAGTTTTAGTTTAAAATTTTGAATATTTGAGTTTATGGTTCGTAGTGCATGCTTTGTTTCTATTATGGGTTCGTGTAGTCCGAATTTTGAAATCCGAACTCTTAGTTCAAATAACAAAATCTGAATTCTCTGTTTTGCATTATGTTTTGAAATTTGGTTTGCTAATATATTGTTTCCGCTTCTTTGATTATGATATGCATTTTCTTGTTTGATTATAGAAAAAATGAATGAAAACCAACAACGATTAAGACATGATAAAGTGGCCCAAAATACTTCACTATGTAGGAGAAAGCTAGACCCTTGCGACATGCAGTTGGATAATATTCATTTTCTGCTGAAGGATCGTCTTCCCGGGGTCATGTATGTTTGTCTCATTACAAAACCCCAGTTTCTCCAATATATGATGTTGTACCTATATCTGATGTTGATCCTGATGTTGTTGAGCCTGATAGTTTCTGGGAGGCCCTCAGACCTTTCACACTTCTTCTATATGCACATAATACTGCTAGACACACGTAGAAGGAAGAGGTAACGTAAATAATTGAATTGTATGTGTTAAACACCAGTGTTATAATAATTGAATTGTCTGAAGATAATGTATTTATTTTTGCAGTACAGTGAGATGTTGAAATGTATCAACCATGGCAGGAAGGTAGAAAAGGTGTTGCAGTTTGATGAACCATGGTTTCAGAATGTCTTGAAGTTATCTCGGCTGAAGGATTTCTGCATGACTAGATATGGTTATATTAACCGTGTTTTATTGTCCGTGTTTCATGAGAGATGGCATGCAAAGACGTCGTTATTTCATTCTCTGACCGATGAGATGACCATCACACTTAATGGTGTATCATTCATCCTACATCTTCCAATCATAAGAACATTATTAGATCACTCTATAATTAATAGATCAGAGGCACTAAATCTGATGGTGACATATTTAGGAGTTGATCTGGGTGATGCCCAACATGAGAAGATGACACTAGAGGATGTCATGCCATATTTTATTTCCTCATGATAAATTATGTTGACAACCTAAATGCAACTGTGGATGCCGCAACTAATGATGCACGAGTTGAATATTATAGAGTATGTACATTGAAGTCATACTTCATGATTTTGGTTGGCACATGCATTTTTATGGACAAAAGTACGACCTATGTCGACATTGTATATAATAAATACTTTATTGATTTGGAGAGGATTCATGAGTTCAACTAGGGTAATCTTGTTTGGTGTACCTGTATTCTAAATCAGTTGAAGGTAGTCAATGGAAGATGAGACAATTGACAAGAAACAACTGTCTATTATGGTAATTTTGTCACCCTTACTCATATTAGTTTCATAATACATGTGCTACACAATTACTGAGATTTCATATGAACCATTTTTAGACACGCATCCCCTAACATTTTCCATGTCTCACCGACTGAGAATATGTTGAAGAATAATTTGAGGAATTGCCACATGCCTGCTCCATTTTATCACTTAAGGGGAATCAAAAGTCTGAGTCTTTCTGAACAGCACTTGACCGCATCATGTTAGATGGAATTTGTTGCACACCGTATGGGGAGCACTGTTAGACATGCCTTGGAATTGATATTTTGGTACTCTGAATGGTTGACTTATGGATTTAAACTTATGTATCCACTTCTACCTGAGAGAGTACTATGGAAGTTGGGGTATCTGCATGGTATACCTAGAACCCCATAATTATTGATCCTTCCATTGTCCTTTGTAGATATGTTGATGGGATATTGACGGGCTATGACGATCATCTTGTGCCAGAAGATGTACATAATATCCTAACTCCTCGTCCACGAATCATGATATATGGTTGCATAAAATGGTTTTATAGAATATCAAATCATTGTATAACACCAGATGCAAAAGAAAACCCCATTATTCCACCTCATCAAGAGATACTAGAAGAGGAACATGCAAAGGAAAACTATATGAAATTTTGTTCCTCAAGGGACAAATGTCGAACACGAGGCTCCAATAACAGGTGCGACTAGATACACCAGAAACAATACACTAACTAGTAATAAATGATGGAGCATAAAAATAATAAATAACACAATCAATTTTTTTACTTAATTCAGTGAAACTACACCTACATCTTGGGGGGCTGAGTCCATAATACAAGAAAGGAAATTCACTATTAGTAGTTTAGTACATTTAGACTTACAAGCAACAACAAACCCTATGTTGTTCAATGCCTCTTCCTAACCTACCCAATTACTTTTTATTTAGATCATCCCCTTAAATATGAGAACCTACTCACTTTCTTCTCTACCACAATTCTAGTGATAGGGGAAATAACCATTAAACCCTAGTTATCAACTTCAGTCTTCACAAGATAAAGAATGTTGAATATTACAACTCAACTAGACAAACTTTCTATGCCAAGTTACTGAAACATAGAGGTGTACATAAACAATACTGATTACAACTCAACTAAACAAACCATCTATGCCAAGTTACTGAAATATAGAGGTGTACATAAAGATTCAACACTAATCCTATTTGGGCATTAGAGTGAATACACGACATAAAACATAGACACTCTAAGATCTTCAATGGGAGAGATTACTTTTCAATGTAGGTTTGAGCTCCTTATATATAAATGTAAATTTGGGCTTTTCTCCTTGAATAATATCTTTGACTTCGTCTAGAATTAATGCATAATCAGTTGGATATTTAATTTGCTCCTTGAATATATCCAACAAGATATGATTTGTTTTTGTTTCAAATTTAAATTTAAATATTCATTTAAATTGAATTAAACTCCATTCAAATGTCAAACAAATCACTTAATCATATTATTAAATCAATAATAATAAAATCTTTAAGAAATCTTCTGCATAACGCACTCTAAAACACAACATTCTGGTGCTTGTTGCACAAGGCCTAAATGTCGTACCAACATGCTGGAGCGTCGCGCCTAACATGTGTCATTTATGTAGCTTCACACAACTTTAGCAAGTTAGACCAATCTTGAACACTTGGACACTACTCAAAGTTGTTGTTTTGCTAAAACGCTGCCAATCCAAAGGGCCAATCCAATAGGAACAACAATCTCCCCTTTGGTAAGTTATGGAAAAACAACTCTTCGAGATGAATAACACTTCTTTCATGAGAAAAAGTGACAAACAATAGATGTACTGGATCTTCAGGGTATTTATGCAGCAACAACTTTCATGTATCAGAGTTAAGCATCACCGACAACAGAAGTCAGAAGCATCACTATCCAGATGCTTTCACATAGTCCATTCAGTTTGCTCCAAACCAAACAAACAATCATGCAATCATTCACATACTTAGTCATGCATCAATCTGGTATCTCATAGTTAGTAACATACACTCCTACTAACTAACATATACCAGCATGCAATCATTCACATACTTAGTCATGCACATAAAATTAATTAGTAGATAATGTCAATGAATACTACTAACATACATAAATCTATTTTCACAAATACAAGGATCAAGACCAGATGTCCTGCCTGATGCTCCAGCATGGAACACAACATTAGGAATTTCTCAGATGGGGTTAGTACTAAACAAACACCAGCTATCTGCACACATCAGATACGCCACTTTATCTTATTACTCCCCCTTTTTTCCAAAATTTGTCAAAGGGTTAGTCTTTCAACGAAGTCAGTATGCATAGAGAATAACATACACAAGGTCAACCATGCAAGGGTTATGCTAGCATATATATACACAGATCATGAAAAACATCCAGAACAACATTAACCGATGCACAACATTAGATTTATCTTAAAATTAAAAATATAAACTAGGCTATAAAGCCTTTACAAATCCAAAAACAAAAAAAAAACTAAGACCACCAACCCGACTTGACAAGATCAGAAATTGTCCTCAAGCTTTGAATCCATTTAGATCTCAGGGTCTTCATCTGAATCAAAATCACTTGCATCCAGATTCATTAAGTCCTTCACAATATCATTTACCTTCCATATATGCTCAACATTCATATTCTTGACGAAAATCTTCTTGGTACCAGTTCCACCAGACACTTCAACAATTGAAATGTACTTCTTAACTTCTCTAGCCTCCTAGGGTTTGTTCAACCATAACTCTATTATATTAATAACCTCCTCTGAATCTTCAATTTCACAGAAAATCTTGCTTCCACTAGCTCGATCTTGATTCATGTTGGAAGAAGGATCTAAAATCTGAGAGTAGGATAAGGCAATATATATGGTTCTCTTTCTTATAACGGAAATCCAGTTATACCACACCTGATATAACCAAGGAAACAATATTATTTGATGTGCCAAAGTAGTATTAGGAGAGTTAAGCTCATTTTCTCTTTTGGAAAAACTCCCCAACATTAATTGATATGGATTCTAAAGAGTGCAAATACCAAGGACACTCCTTAATATTTCAAATTGATTTCCATCCAAACTTTAGTGAGAATGTCCCAGACCAATGTCATGACATTGTGTCAGACATTATACTTATTTAACACGTGCTTTAGCCTGAGCAATTTCTTATAACAGTTTCCAACTATAGATAGTTCATCTTCATCACTAAATCATCAAATCACCCTGTAGATAGTTTCTAACAGGAAGGATGGTAGTGGAATTCTCGAAATACGATATCCAATACATTCCAAGGGGAATCATTAAATCACAAGCTCTAAAAGATTTTATGACAAAATTACGCTCGCCCATAGACAATGAGACGCCTTAAGAATGTGAGCTATATATAGATGGCGACTCCAACATAAAAGGAAAATACACTAAGATAGTCCTAGATGGACCCGACGACATACTCATTGAGCATGCACTAAAGTTCGAGTTGATCTTCAGCAATAACTAGGCGGAGTATTAGGGTCTCATTATTGGGATGATCCTCACCTTAGAGACGAGAGTCTCTAGACTGAAGGCCAAAAGTGACTCCTAGCTGGTCGCCAATCAGGTATCAGGGCACTACCAAGCCAATGTGCCACAATTGATAAAAATATCTACAAAATATACGAAAGCTATTCTTCCATTTCACCACTTTTGAAATAAAGCATGTCCCTTGCGAGCAAAACTTCATAGCAAACCTCCTGTCCAAGCTCACCACATCAAAGACAGTGGGGTTCAAAAAAATAATTATCCAAGAGACTTTCTCCTCCCCCAACATTGAGAAGAATGAGGTGTATAACCAGGAAGTTGTCCCAGAACTTAGTTAGATGTGGCCCATACTGCGTTATGTACAGTCTTAAGAAATTCCACTAGACGAGGGAGAAGTAAGAAAGATCTGGGAAAATAATGCTAAATACACCCCACTCCCGGGAAAACTTTACAAATATGGAGGACTTCTCCCATGATACGATGTTTGGGAAACCATGAAACCACCCTGGTAGTTGCAGAGGTACACAAGGGAGCCTACAACAGTCACATTGGCGAAAAACCCTCTTCCACAAACTATTAAGAGCTGGATATTACTGGCATACTCTAGTGAAGGATATAACCACCTTTGTCAATAGGTGCGATCAAATCTAGATACATGATGACCTTCACCATGCCCCAACATAACTTCTCCAATTGATGACTTCACCCAGACCTTTCAACCGTTGGGGCATGCACATTCTGGGTCCATTCTTTTGGTGTTGGGTTAATTGAAGTTCTTGATAGTATGAGTCGATTACTTCACTAAATGGATTGAAGCAGAGTCTGTGTAAAAATCATGATAGAGAGAGTGCGTCGTTTCTATTGGCCGGAGATTATGTGCATATACGGACTTCCTAGAGCCACTGTCTCTGAAAATGGGACCCAGTTTGCCAGCACTATGGTGTCTGACTTTTACAAAGAATTGGGAGTATAAATAAAAATTATGTCCATTGTATACCTTCAGGCGAACGATCAAGTCGAGTCAGAAAACAAAGTAATTATGAAGGGACTCAAGAAGAAGCTTGGAAATGCCAAAGGTTTATGGATGGAACTACTCAATGAGATATTATGGTCATACCACACCATTCCACATTCCAGTGCCACGGAAACTCTGTTTGCCATGGTCTACAGAGAGGATGATATGCTACATGTAGAGATCGGCACACCCTCATGGAGACGATCCCAGTTTAATGAGGAAGCAAATAAGATAGGCTTGAAGTGTGCGGCAGGCCTGATCGACGAATTGAGAGAAACCACCCACATCCGAGAATTCTCTCCCAAACATAGGAATGCCAGAAGATATAACTCTGGAGTAAAGCCAAGATATATTCAAGAAGGTGACATGGTCTTAAAATAAGTGGTTCTACCTGCACAACAGGGAAAACTACAACCTAATTGGGAGGGACCCTATCACATATTTCAAAAGCTCCCTCACGGGGCATACAAGTTGTAGGAGTTGGAAAAAATGCTCTTGTCCATACCATGGAATGCTTTCCATCTTAAATATATTACAATTAATATTATTTTTAATTATCCATTAAACATCTTGATTATGTACTTGTGCATAATTCCCAAGCTACTTATTCCTAACAAATATGTTTTCCTGAATATCTTTATGTTGGACTTCATAAAAAAGTCCTTGCCACCTTCTGAGGCAATGTATTTATGTTAGACTTCATAACAGAGGTCCTTTCCGCCCTATGAGGCAATGTATTTATGTTATACTTCATAACTAAGGTCCTTGCTACCCTCTAAGGTAATTTATTTATGCTGGACTTTATAACGAATGTCCTTTATGCCCTCTAAGGTAATTTCTTTATGTTGGACTTCATAACGAAGACCCTTGCCGCCCTCTGAGGAAATATATTTATGCTGGACTTCATAACAAAGGTCCTTGCCGCCCTATGAGGGAATGTATTTATGCTATAATTCATAACGAAGGTCCTTGTCTCCCTCTAAGTCAATGTCTATATACTGTACTTCATTACGAAGGTCCTTGCCGCCCTCTAAGGCAATATATTTATGCTAGACTTAAAAATGAAGGTCCTTTCCGCCCTCAAAGGCAATGTCTTTATGATGCTCTTCATAAAAAAGGTCCTTGCCACCCTCTTAGTAAATGTCTTTATGTCAAACTTCATGACAAAGGTCCTTGTCACCCTCTAAGGAAATGTATTTATGTTGGACTTTATAACGAAGGTCCTTGCCTCCCTCTAAGGCAATGTCTTTATCTTGGACTTCATAACGAAGGTCCTTTCCGCCCTTTGTGGCAACGTATTTGTGTTGGACTTTATAATGGAGGTCCTTGACACCCCTCGGGGTGACGCACATAAGCTATGAAAAACTCTCGCTTGAGGAACTTAGTGTTTCCCCAGGCAGGATTAGAATAAGGAATCACACATAAGAGGCGCGACCGATATCCATTCTAAGAGACTTGATCATAAGTCTTACTTGAGGATCGATGGAAGTCCCGCCTAAGAGGTCATACACCTCGCCTAAGGGACTTATAGTCTCATTACCGGGCTACATATAATTTCTCTTGAGGGACTTAGATTCCCTAGGCTAACTGAACTTTCACCTGAGTGACTTAGTGTTTCCTCGAGCGACATCAAAATTAGGAATCATGCCTAAGAGGTGCGACCAATGTCCAGTACGATATTTCATCACAAGTCTTGCCCGAGGACTCGATGGAAGTCCCTCCTAAGAGGCCAAACACCTCGTCGGAGGGACTTATAGTCTTGTCAGTTGGGCTACATATAATTTTGCCTAAGGGACTTACATTCCCCAGGCTAACTAAACTCTTTCCCTAGGGACTTAGTGTTTCCTTGAGTAGGGTCAGAATTAGGAATCAAGCCTAAGATGCGCGATCGATGTCGAGTCTGAGACTTGACCACAAGTTTTTCCCGAGGACTCGATGAAAGTCTAGCCTAAGAGGTCGAGTGTCTCACCTGAGGGACTTATATTCTCGTCAACCGGGCTACATATAATTTTTCCTAAGGGACTTAGATTTTTCAAGCTAACTAAACTCTCACCTAATGGACTTAGTATTTCCTATGAAGGGATTATAATAAGGAATCACGCCTAAGAGGAGCGACTGGTATCCTGTATAAGAGACTTGATCACAAGTATGGGTTGAGAACTAGATGGAAGTCCCTCCTAAGAGGTCAAGCACCTCGCTTGAGGAACTTATAGTCTCGTCAGTTGGGCTACGTATGATTTCGCTTGAGGGACTAAGATTCCACGGGCTAACTAAACTCCTTACTTAGGGACTTAGTGTTTCCTCGAGCCAGATCAGAATAAGGAATCACACCTAATATACGCAATCAATGTCTAGTCTAAGACTTGGTCACAAGTCTTTGCCCAAGGGCTCAATGGAAATTCCACCTAAGAGGTCAAACGCCTCTCCTGAGGGACTCATAGTTTTGTTAGTCGGACTACATATAATTTTGACCAAGGGACTTAGATTCCCTAGGCTAACTGTATTTTTGCCTGAGGGACTTAATGTTTCCTCAAGAGCGATTAGAATCAGAAATCACACATAAGAGGCACGACCGATGTCCAGTCTGAGACTTGATCACAAGTCTTGCTTGAGAACTGAAATTCTGGTATCAGATATAAGATGTCGAATGTAATGTCACGACACTAATATCTGTTAACACAAGGGGGTAATGCTTCGTCGTCAGGGTCGAAGAAGCCCTTCGGTAATGGCCAGAGGAAGAAGGAGGGAGATACCAGTGCAGTCTATGCACAGAGAGGACCTAGTAGGGATCGTTACTTCCAGCACACTGCTGCGGTAACTATTCCTGCTGAGCATCAGCCTGCACCGCAACAGCAACAGCAACAACCTCGACAACAAAGACAACCGTTTCAGCAGGGGCCTCAGAGGGCTGGTTATCAAGTCAGAGGGAGAATGAATGACAAGCAGTTTGACAGGCCACCGGTGACTTACTCTTTTCTATTGAAGAAATTGCAAGATTTGGGGCTGGTACAACTCAGAACTTTGGCACCTTTGAGACCTGATCAGAGGCCAGCCAATTATGATGAAAATGCAAAATGCGAATTCCATTCGGGTGCTCCCGGACATAATGTGGAGAACTGCAAAGCTTTTAAGCACGTAGTTCAAGACCTGGTGGATTCGAAAGCTATCAACTTCGCACCATCTCCCAATGTCAATGCTAATCCCATGCCCGCGCATGGTTAAAGGGGGGTGAATGCTATCTCTGAGGAGAACAGAGTGGGGCTGTTGTCTGTTGATCAACTGAAGACTCCTTTGGCTGAAGTCAAGAGGCAGTTGTTGTTGAATGGGGTTCATCCGGGCTGTGGTATGGATTGTGTTGAATGCACTGTTGTTCAGAACGGGTGTGAATTATTGAGGAAGACTGTCCAGGGTTTGATGGACAATGGAAGTATTCTGATCGAGAAGGCTAATTTGGGGAAAGATGAAGTCTCCACCATAACGATATACTTTGATCCGGTGGATTTGTCTACTCTTGCTGAGGCGGCTCCAGTTACCATCACGGTACCTGGACCGATTCCGTATGACAAAGATGATGCCGTGCCTTGGCATTATGGGGGAGAGGTGTATTGTAATGGTGAGAAAGTAGAAGATCAGACTGCAAGTGAAACCACCGTTTCTAAGGTGGATAATGCCGGTACCAGCGGTTTCACTCGCAGTGGAAGATTATTCGCACCAGATGCGTTGAGGGGAGGAGAAGGAGAGAAAGAGAAAAAAGAAAAGGCCGAGGCTTTAGCCAGGGCAAAAGGGAAAGCAGTGGTTGGTGATGGTACTCCTGATGTGACACCGGCGCCGGTTGGGTCGGAAGAGAAGCTTGATGATGATGCAGAGGAATTCTTAAGGATCATCAAGAAGTCGGAGTACAAGCTGGTGGACCATCTGCAGCAGACTCCCTCCAAAATTTCGATTCTGTCGTTGCTGTTAAGCTCTGAGGGGCACAGGGAGGCTTTGTTGAAGATCTTGAAGAAAGCATATGTTCCTCAAGAGATTACCATTAACCAGTTGGAGACAGTCGTGTCTAATGTGCATGCCAGCCACGGGCTGGGTTTTACCGACATGGACCTGACTGTGGATGGGAGGAATCATAACCGGGCGTTACACATCGCAATGGAATGCAAAGGGGCCGTGCTTTCGCATGTGCTGGTTGATACCGGCTCCTCATTGAATGTGTTGCCGAAGAAGGCTCTGGCAAAGTTGAATTGTGACGGGCTAATTCTGACACCCACTGATTTGATAGTGAGGGCGTTTGATGGGTCAAAGCGGGCCGTGTTTGGAGAGGTTGAGCTTCCTGTGAAGATAGGCCCAGAGGTGTTCAAATCGACATTCTACGTCATGGACATTCAGCCGGCATACAGTTACGTGTTGGGTCGCCCATGGATCCATGCTGCTGGGGCTGTAACATCGACTTTGCACCAAAAGCTGAAATATATCTGGGAGGGACAGGTTGTCACTGTGTGCGGAGAAGAGGACATCTTTGTCAGCCACCTGTCCTCATTCAAATATGTGGAGATGGACGACGAAATCTGGGAGACGCCGAGTCAAGCGTTCGAAACCGTTAAGGTGGAGAATGCTCTGTTTGCAAAGGAAGAGGAAAAACCGTCCATATCCTCATACAGACAGGCCGCTGAGGTGGTGAAGAACGGAGAGGCTCCTGGTTGGGGCAGGATGATGGATATCTCCGCAAAGAAAGACCGCTTCGGAGTGGGGTATCAGCCGAACAGAGGCTCGGGACAAGGCAGAGGACGTCGTACGTCAGTAACATTCACTAGTGCCGGAATGCTGGATCCGAATCACATCTGCATGATGAGTGACGAAGCTGATAGCGACTGCGACATGGACCGGTGGGTAAAGCCGTGCGCACCAGGGATGGGAGTCCAGAACTGGAAGGCTGAAAAAATCATCCGGGTCACTCTGCTGGAAGAGTAATATTTTTCCTGTTTTGATTTTATATGCATGAAAGCCATGCGTGTTGCCCGACACGTAATGGTTCATTGTAAGGGCCACCTCATGTTTAACTTTGCAAATTTGCATCATCAATAAAAGGATGTTTTTCAGTTAAAAGCGGTGTTCCCTGTTTTTCATTTATTTTTGCAGTTTAAAAATAAAAACAAAATAAAAATGGCAATGTTTTCATTTTTCTTTTTTCAATTTGTCTCGTTCCGGTTCTAAGCAATGCATGAATCAACATTCATGCAGATGCGATCATTCTCCGGATCTCATTGATAACAATCCTGTTACACCCTTGTATGACTTTGACAATCCGATCTATCTTGCTGAAGAAGAAGACGAAGAAGATTGTGAACTGCCAGGGGAATTAGCCAGGTTGTTGAAACAAGAGGAGAAGGTGATTCAGCCGCATGAAGAGCAGATTGAGGTTGTAAATCTGGGTACCGACGAGGTTAAGAAAGAAGTGAAAATCGGGGCTGCTTTGGAGGAAAGTGTAAAGAGCAGATTGGTAGTGTTGTTGAAAGAGTATGTCGACATCTTTGTCTGGTCTTATCAAGATATGCCGGGGTTGGATACCGATATCGTTGTGCACAAGCTACCGTTGAGAGCAGATTGTCCTCCAGTGAAGCAGAAGTTGCGCAGAACTCGACCTGATATGGCAATGAAGATTAAGGAAGAAGTGCAGAAGCAGTGGGATGCTGGTTTCCTTGCTGTCACTAATTATCCGCCATGGGTTGCGAACATTGTGCCAGTCCCGAAGAAGGATGGGAATGTAAGAATGTGTGTGGACTACCGAGATCTGAACAGAGCTAGTCCGAAGGATGATTTTCCACTACCTCACATTGACGTGTTGGTAGACAATACAACTCAATTCTCGGTGTTTTCCTTCATGGATGGCTTTTCTGGCTATAATCAAATCAAAATGTCGCCAGATGATATGGAGAAAACAACGTTCATTACACCGTGGGGCACTTTTTGTTACAAGGTGATGCCATTCGGTCTCAAGAACGCCGGTGCTACTTATCAGAGAGCCATGGTGACTTTGTTTCATGATATGATTCATCATGAAATTGAATGCTATGTTGATGACATGATAGCAAAGTCCCAAACAGAAGAGGGGCATTTGGTAGATCTGGCCAAGTTGTTCGACCGGCTGAGACAGTTCAGACTGAGGTTGAATCCGAACAAGTGCACGTTCGGAGTGCGGTCCGGTAAATTGCTGGGGTTCATTGTAAGCGAGAAAGGAATCGAGGTTGATCCTGCAAAAGTAAAAGCAATAAGAGAAATGCCTGAACCGAGAACGGAGAAAGAGGTTCGTGGTTTCTTAGGTAGATTGAACTACATTTCACGGTTCATATCTCATCTAACAGCTACGTGCGAACCGATTTTCAAGTTATTGAGAAAGGATCAGACGGTCAGGTGGAATAATGATTGCCGAGCGGCATTTGAAAAAATAAAAGAATATTTGCAGGAGCCTCCGATTCTGATGCCTCCTGTGGAGGGAAGATCGTTAATTCTGTACCTGACAGTCCTCGAGGGGTCTATGGGGTGTGTATTGGGGCAGCATGACGAGTTTGGTCGAAAAGAGCATGCCATATACTACCTTAGCAAAAAGTTTACCGACTGTGAAACAAGATATTCACTGCTCGAGAAAACTTGCTGTGCTTTGGTCTGAGCTGCTCGCCGACTGAGGCAGTATATGCTGGTTCATACCACTTTATTGAT
Organism: Lathyrus oleraceus; assembly: GCF_024323335.1. Taxonomy (NCBI): domain Eukaryota; kingdom Viridiplantae; phylum Streptophyta; class Magnoliopsida; order Fabales; family Fabaceae; genus Lathyrus; species Lathyrus oleraceus. The sequence continues at coordinate 122,258,538 of NC_066580.1, forward strand.
TTCCAAGATGGATCCAATCAAGTACATTTTTGAGAAGCCAGCATTGACC